>NC_143012.1:74824691-74987191 GCF_055824585.1 Amblyomma mixtum | reverse complement strand
CATTTTCGCATTTTCGCCTGGTTCGCAGAGTTAAAGACATAATTATGCGCTCAATCATAGCGAGTACCGCGTCCACCCTTGGCGACTTGTGCCTAATTAAATGGACAGATGGAGTTTTATGCTATTTTATTTGGAGAATCAAAACAGCAGTTAGCCCCGAGAACAACTCGGCATGCTGATCGAGACGGGCTTTCGATGTTTCTTCGCTCCACTTGTTAGAGAATGGAGAATCGTGTTGATGGCAAACGTTCGAGTATATGTTTTTGTGCCAGCGTTGTCGTTATTTGAACTGACAAACAGCTCCGTTTGACTCTTTCTAACTTTTTGAGGATAGGCTCTTTGATCAATTGCTTTCTTGGACGGCTTGCAGCCTCAAGAAATATGACACATAAACACCTTAGTGGTGGGTCGAAGAGGTAGTATTTGTCTCGTTAATGGGTTCGTAACCGAAGCTGTTATTGACAACTGAGCGCTAAGGGGAGCTGAAAACCGCCTTCACGTGACAGAAGCATACAGAAAGGGATAGACGGTGTGTTGAGCGCGATAAGACACAAGGCGATGGCATTCTTATCATCCATGAGGCGGGTCCTCGTTCACACGTCACACACCCTTCACTGTGGCATGCATCTTTCCGTGAGGTCGTCGTCAGTGCCTACCTACGTTTCGTGGTAGGCATTCCTGTTTCCTGTTGCTCCGTCCCTTGTCCCATTTTGCGCTACCTCACATGCAATGCATCCTGTTAGGCTATTTCAGTTTACTAGCAGCACTTTATGATCTGCTGTTTGAAGCAAATTTTGTATAGTAAAGGGTTCCATCTTTTGCTTCTGCATACGATTGAAGTTTTTAGTCCTTCTGGGCACATCCTGAGCCACAACCGCACTAATGGCGTCCGTATTGCACGTTTATGGCAAGGTTGTCTTTTTTCTCTGCCTTTCGGCGATCGTAATAAAGTCAGAGGTTGGTCCATTGATGATGGACGTCATGAAGACTATGAGCTCGCCATCATACCGTGTGGCTTTACTGTGCGGTCGTGAAGATACTCAGCGCATCGGCAAGCTTATTTCAGTCATCCCCGTCTCTGTCACGCTTTGGACATGCATGGAAGGCGGCAAGTGCTGCGAACAGTTTTCTGAATACGTAACACAGCGCGTCCAGTTTCCGAGACCAGGCTTAGTTTTCATACCTTGGAACAGGGGACTTCCGACTCGTATATATCTAGAGATTGCGCGATTCAAAAAGTACCACTCTAATGTTTACTGGGTCTTTTCAGTTGAGAACCACAAGGACGTGGTAGAGAAAGTGTCTGGTCATTCGTGCCAGGTAATTACGGTCACCGAAAGAGAGATCAATGCGCCATCCGAAGGGCACAAGACTTGCGAAATGCGGAAAGTATTTTTGAGTCCGAAAGAAGCTTTTTCCAATCCGCGAATTCCTCCTGGCAGATATCCCAAGCACAGAAAATTTGACTATACAGTGCTTGACAAGCCTGTCGGGTTATGCTTAAAATTTACCGATCAAATTGTGCTTTCTGCTAAAGAGGCCTATGAATCCTTAAACAACACGCTGGTTGAACGATGCAACAATAAGTCGGACAGTGATTCTCTGCTCATGGCTGGGCGCGTCGATTTTGTTCTTGGCGGACGTGGACCCAACTGTTGTTCGCACTGTTTTCAGTACGCCTACGCTACATACCCACCAGTCTCCCTCTGTATGATGGTGAGTCGTAGCGGCCCCTTACGCCCTTCATTTGTGAGCAACTGGCGCTCATTTTTCCAGCTCTCAGCCTTGCTGGCACCATTTGCTATTCTGTTCCTTCTGTTAACGCGTCTCCAACAGCGGTTTAATCCGAACGAGACTTCGAATCTATCCGCTGCCGTTATTTTTCTGACGAGCTCATACCTTCGTCGCAGTCCTCCTCCGTGCCTGAATTCACGTACTACATCCATGAAGGGTCTTGATGATTGTGTGGATGATCGGTGTTTTCTTTCTTTTGAATTTCACCCAAACTGTCATCACTGCTTCGCGAAGTATTCCAGAGTACTCGGGCAAGGTGAGGGACATCCACGAGCTTGCAGCGTTGCTCGATGCGGAGAAGATGAGGCCATGCCTCAACGCCTTCCTTGCGAATCGCATTCAGAAAGCGCCCTGGAATGTGACCTATATAGAAGCGCTTCGCAGATCACTCAACCGCTGTGGCCCAAACTGCGTGACTGACCATGTGTGGCACGAGTGTGTTACGAGAATTCAGTCAGGAACGCATGCGGGTGTCATTCTGTGCAAGAAGCAGCAGAGAGCCCTCGCAGTGAGGAGGCGACTTGTGGTTGGGGAAGAGACATTCATGCCCATCGCATCCTGGTCAGCAGCGCATGGCCAACTTCTCACAAGGTATGAATACGTTCCGCATTATCTTCTTGACGTTAGTTTGAAATTCTAATCGAAACAACAGTTTATTAAAGACTACTTGTTCCCGAAGTCAAGCAACAAGAAAAACCGAGGCATCAGTAAATTTTTGAGCAAATTATGCACTGTTAATTGCTCAAGGGAAAGGAAGAAAGTAAAAGCCTCCCGTTTTCATTATCTTTTACTGCTTCCTTCTCCAAGCTTGTTCAACATAGGCATGTAAAAAATATTTCCTTTTTCGAGTTGCAGTTATAGGTACTGGTGGCGGAGTGATAAAGCTGGGAATTTCAGAACAATATTCACCCTACGTACGTTTGAATAAGACGAATCATTAAAATACAATTCGTTTCGTTACAGCCCAGTAAAGATTGGGGCCTAATAAAGAGACGTTAGAAGCTTAGCGATGTTTTCCAGCCACAGTGAATTTTGTTACGGTGCAAAATTTATACATTGACCAAGCAAAATTGCAACGCCTTATAAAACAGCTTCTCCGAAATGTCGCGCAAATGCGGATCATCTTAAAAGTGAAGATATATCCAGCATGGTAGTGTATCCACATGTTTCACCTAGAACATTATTCCGTCTATGCATGTGAGGACGACCGGCCAGTGACGCAAATGTACGCTGAATCAAACCAACCATCTGCCAGTTTTGTATCACTAGAACAAAAACTAAAGCAGATACGTAACCATTTATTCAGAGTTGCAGTTGAAAAACAGAGTGAAAAGATTGATCTCGGTAAGGAGACTTTGTATAGCTGCGCTTACTTTTGTACGCCGTGGCTTATAATTGGGATCACTAGATCAGTGCAAGCCGTCCTGGTGGCTAAGTGGTTATAGCACTCAGCTGCTGAACCAAAACACGCATGTTCGGTGACGGCCGCGGTGGTCGAATTTCGATGGAGACAAAACTCTAGAGGCCCTTGCACTCTACGATGTCAGTTCACATTAAAGAACCCCAGGTCGTGGAAATGTACGGCGCCTTTCACTGCGGCGTACGTCATACTAACACTCTACTGCTCCGGGCAGTACTCAAACATTTCGATCCTTCCTTCTGTGTCTTCTGCTCTTTCTGTGGGGAGGTGGCTGAGACCTTCCACGTGGTCTGAGCATGCCAGTGAAATCCTTCTGTTCCACCCCTAACCTATTCAACTACAAGAGAGGACTGGGGCGCGGCCCTGCTCTGCTGCCTGGACCTAACGGCCCACTAGCACTGGTTCAGCGAGCTCGTGTGGCGTTCCAGAAGAATAGGATCCCTGAATAAGGGACTCCACCTAGTATTGGAGCGGCCTACTAGAGGCTGCTTGCCTGTCAACCTGTCTTTAATATTATTTAATGGTTATCATCATCATCATCATCTCATCGACTGAGTTGCTTTTGGACATAAACCCTCCAATCTTTAACAGTAGTTCAGTGCAACAATAAAATGCAGAAAATAGCGACCTATTACGTAATGCCTTCTTTCCTCACTTGACTGGCAGACTAAGTTATAAATTGTTCAGGGTCCTAAGTCCACCTCAGAAGTCCCCTTTTCTGAGAACTCCTTTATCTAAGGTAGAACACTGGGCATTATCTCGTCCGTACGCCCAAGTTGTTGAATAGTATTACCGGCCGTGTTGCTGAAGTAGGTCATTATTTTTCACTTCAACACTACCAGTTCCAAGCTCCCTTGCCGGCGACCGCTGGATAAAATAGTGAAATCGACACTCAGAGTATAAGGTAGCGTAAATGAACGTATAGCCAATACGACCGACCAGACAGAGATTTTGGCAAAGATGATTAAGAATAATTTGTTTTCGTGATCATCGCACATAGAAAGCTCCCGGAAAAAGAGGGGTCTCACAGCCTGGGCATAAAAATGATGCAGAAATTCGTAAAAGTGATTTTCTCTGTATGTATCGATGCTCAGCATGCGAAGATTATTCGGAAGGCAGACGGTAACACAAGAAAACTATTCAAAAACCTTACGGGCAACATCAGGATTGAACTCAAGGGTCATCGACAAACAGTATGGGTGAGCCAAACATATATGAAGGGCCAGATGATGGCTTCGCCCTTCGTCCTAACCTTTTTTACTGTTTACAGGCTTTTTTTGGGTTATTCATCATCATCATCAGACTGAATACGCCCACTGAAGGGCAAAAGTCTCTCCCATTTTTTTGTGATTAACCATGTCCTGCGCCGGTTGCGGCTCTCGTATCCCCGCAAACTTCTTAATGTCATCCGCTCGGCTAACTTTCTGCTGCCCTCGCCTTAAAGAAGAGACGATTGCCTTCCCTTGGAATACATATTGTTACCCTGAAGGTCCAGCGGATACCTTGCCTTCGCATTACATACCCTGCCCCAGATGATTTATTCCGTTTGATTTCGAGTAGAATATCATTAACAAGCGTTTGTTCCCTCACCCACTCCCTCGCTTCCAATCTCTTAAATTTACACCTATCATTTTACTTTCCATAGCTTGCTGCAGCCGCAGTGGCGGCTGCATGGTATGGCGCTCGGCTGCTAACCCGGAAGACGTGGCTTCGATTCCGGCCGTGCCGGTCAAATTTCCATGGAGGCGGAATTCTAGAGGGCCATGTACTCTGCGATGTCAGTGCAGGTTATAGAACCTCCGGTTGTCGAAATTGTCATTCACTATGGCGTTCTTGACAGCCTGAATCGTTTTGTTACGTTAAACCCTCATAAATCAAAAACCAAACAATAGTTCGTTGCGTTATACTTAACTTAAGCTGAGCCCTGCTCGTTATCCTCCGTGTTTTTTACTATGACCGGTATTCTAGTTCCATCGCGTATCAAGTGGCCAAACATTTGTGAATTTCTGTGCGAATTGTGATGTCAGCACATCCCACGTACCGCACGAACTGGTTATTCCCATATTTATGTATGTACCCCTCGAACGGAACGTCACAATGAGTGTATGTCGGTACAGTTTGCATTGGGCGGCACTCACGATGAATTTTCCACACACCTCCATGTGTTCCTTCACTAAACAACTTAAGGCAGACTTTGCTTGGTTGAATTTATTGCATTCTCATGCAGACACCAGCACCGGCGGCTGATTTTGGCCTTGGAAGAGCACGGTATCACCGCTGCGAAAGCTGCAAGGCTAACAGGGGTGGCCCCGGACAAGAGTCTTCTGGTGTCGTTTGACATGCCGGTTTATGATTACATGTACGCCTATGTGATCGTTTGTGGCATAGCTTCTTTCGCGTTTGTAGGAGAGCTGATTAGCCGTCTCTGCAGCAAGGTGCGGCGGTAAAGTGCGGATGCAACTAACCGCAGCCCCGGAAACACTCGTAGGCTTTGAGATTGATTCCCGAGCACCTAAAGTGTTTTCACCTCACAATGGGCACAGTGTTGAACTCGCAAATATTGTCACTTTTTTCTGAATAAAATAATCTTGATCTGACTGAAGTATCCCTTCTTGAGCAGGAAAAATTTGAATGATGGTAATGGCACAGATTTAGTACATGAGTCTATTCTTAATCGGACACCACATGGGAAGAAAAGGCAATTAGAGAGGATGAACAACTGTTTTGTAGAGGCTTTTCGATGTCAATCTAGCGCAAGCATGGGGTCATGTTGTATGAAATTATCATTCTACCTATAACTTCTACATTGTTGATACTGCTTGCGAAAGACCACAAATTTTTTTTTAGTTGCTTCATTATGAGCAGTTTCCTTTTGTTGAGGCGTTAAAGTTGTACTGGACGGAGCTATCTCCATTACTCTTTCCGCCCCCTCGTGCATAACAGCTACACAATCGGGTTAAAGTTCGTCTATAAATCATTCGAGACAAATCGTATAGCTCCACATGTGAGTGAGAGGGCAGTATTTTTGCAAGCAACCGCTTTAACGAGGTATGACTTAAGGGCGCAGCGGCGAAAATCATTCGCATAGCTCAGTGTCTAATATGTTATTGCACTTTCGCTTTGATAACATAATTTCCGGCACGCGGATAGTTTAATGAAAACTCTTGGATTCCGTGGTAAACTAGAATGTTTCAGTTTTCCACGTGCCAGAATTGTTGCCGTACAAATGTGTTCCCGGAACCGTTCTTATATAATTGATTGGATGATGGGGAGTAGCCTTTCGGAGCTTTATAAATACCTCACGCCGTATGTATATAATTTGAATTGATATATGTTTCTCTGCTTTTAACGGGAATCTGAGATGTTCTGGCGCTCCTTCAATTGGCTGGTTCATTGGTGTTTAACGTCCCAAAGCAACTCAGGCTATGAGGGACACCGTAGTGAAGGGCTCCGGAAATTTCAACCACCAGGCGTTCTTTAACGTGCACTGACATCGCACAGTACACGGGCCTATAGAATTTCGCCTCCATCGAAATTCGGCCGCTGTGGCCGGGATCGGACCCGCGTATTTCGGATCAGCAGCCGAGCGCCGTAACCACTGAGCCACCGTGGCGGGGTGCTTCTGCAATTGTACCACTCCGTAACCAAAAACTACCGCCGACATTCACGCCGAACACTAGGTAAGTGAGATAACGTTATCTCCGACCCACGCATCCAATTACTGATAACGTTCATCGTCCTGGCGGCCGTCACGCTACTTTTATCTGACTTGAGGGCGCTGCTTGTAGTTTGGGAGAGGGCGGGCGCTCTTCTCTCGACTTATGCTTCTTCACTAGCGTCGGGAACGGACCACAGGTCTGTAATATGAAAACTTCTTCCCCCTCTCGCTAGGCTATGTTCGACGCCACTTCGATCAGCGTACAGCATTTAGCGCAGCATCCTTAGTGTGCATCATTGCCTTTGGGACATTCAGCATTGCAATTAATAGAGGCCTTTGAAACTTGTTGCACAGCCTGTTGTTTCTTATGTGATTGAAGCAGTTCAGCGCTCATTTTCTTGATGGAGGAAAGCCGCAATGAGCTATACTTCTTTGTTTTCTTAGGGTTTATATTGTTACATCGCCACCAATGGAAGAACGAGGTGTGACGAACGATGACAGCGATGATTTTAATGACCATCGGCTTAGCGAGAACGCTCCTTCCCGGTCCAGTGCTAACTTCGTATTCTTCGTGACAATAACTTAAACGAACTCTGGAATTCCGTCGAGGGTATATCGGCAGTGTTCCGCTAACTAGCAGCCTGGTTAAGGAAGATTGAAAAGCTAACTTTTTAGGCATTTTAAACATCATAATTGCTTAGAGGCGTCTAGCGCACCAAATATACTATCCAAATCACTTTTTGGAATTTCGAAAGCGCGGTTAGGGTCGGCTGCGTGATCCAACAAGCATGACATATTCTAGAAGACCCAGAAATGCCATTCGACACTCTAGAGGTACCTGAGCTGGGTAGGGGACACATGGCAAATACTTGCCGCCACTGTTTACTGCCCTACATTTGGCTATTTCGGCGAGTCACCTACACTAGAGGAATTTTTTCACTGCAGGCTTCCGAAAGCGCACATATTTCGGCGCAAAATAGGCATTATTTGAAGGGCCACAGCGCGGAAGGTAAGAGCCTTTTCTAAATTCTAAAAATATATATTTATATTACTTAGGATGGGCCACACACCTCTGAGCGATAAGGATTCTAACGGTAAGAGCTAGAAAGTTATGTATGCAGTAAAAGTACACCAGCCTACAAGTTTGCACGTCTTAGCTGTATCCTGTTGTACTGCACCGCTGACAACGCTGTGCCGGACAAATCGCTCCTGCAACTCGAAAAACCTATGTGTCTAAGTAGTGTAAAGTCTTAGGTGAAGCGCCTGGTATATTGGCCTTCAACAAAGTTCGACATCATTATTCATCTGATTGGAAGCATTTACTTTCTAAAGGTAAACGGAATTTTTTGCGCTGTGACAAAGAATTCGTCGATAAAACATCCGGCTATTTTTGAGGGCTGTTTTCCTTTTCAGGAGTGGCGTCTAAGGCAATCTACGACTAATGAACAAATTTTTAGTGTTTTGAAAAAGCGATATTGGGCGGCCTGTCTTTCATTAAGCCTTAGATGGGTCTCTTCTGATACACAGTACATCCAGATTACCTTTCGTTTAACAACCGTTCATATGCCCGGATGCATATTTTTGGGTGAAAAGAGTCGATCCTCAAAATAATTCACGCTACTATTTGCATTCGTATTCAGTTCTATTTCGAACATATTACACATGGAATGCTCTGGATATGCAAAGTGTGTCTTGTTAAAACTCTTGCCAACTAATACGACTTCGATGGTATGTCTGATGGTTCTCCGCACTCTTAGTATCAGCTGGCTAATTAGTAGAGTGGCTTGTCTTGCTGAGGGCCTGGTAAAAAGAGGTTAGACAGAAATTCAAAGTTCCGAGCGGAATCCACGTAGGGTCAGAGGCGAGACTAGTGTAGGTGCCATTTGAGCACAAACTAACCTATATGTGTTCAGAAGATTACACGCAAATGTGACCTTAGTGTCGTTTTCTGGGCGCAGCTGAAGTTGTCAAGGCTGCACTACGTGGTGAACGGCGCAAAGAAGAAATGAAAGCTGCGAAAAACAACACGTCACAGGTTTTTCTAGTACAAAACTCGGTAGTTTACTGATGTGAGTCGTTTTCTTTTAAAAGGAAAGCGTTAGTTCCACATGTCGAAAAAAAATTTTTCTGGCGCCAGCATTGGCGCTTTGCATTACATTATTTCGCCCGTTTTTCTTTCGAATGAGAAGCACGTATGGCCGCCAGCTTAAGGGCTACGGCTGACGTATTTTAGTGATGAAATGAACTGAAGAAGTGGCGCCTCAGCAGCGCCATTTTCGCATTTCCGGCCGGCACGCAGAAAAACGACATAATTGTGTGGTTAATCATAGCGAGTACCGTCTCTACCCTTGGCAACTTTTGCCTATAGCTAAGGGGACATGAAGAGTTTTATGCTACTTTATTTAGAGGACAAAAAATAGATGCTTGGCCTGAAACTACTCAACGCACTGATCGAGACGGCTCTTTAAGTTTCTTCGCTCCACTTTGAGAAATGAGAATCGTCTTAGCACCACATGTTCGAGTATATGTTTTTGTGCTAGCGTTATCGTTGTTTGAACAGCCAAGCAGAACCGTTTGCATTTTTGCACTTTTTCCATGATAGGCTTTTTGCGCAATTGCTTTCTTTGACTGCTGGCAGCCTAAAGAAATATGACACGCGAACGCCTTTAGTGGTGCATCGAAAAGATGGTTTTGTCTCGGAAATAGTTTCGTAAGCGAATCCGTTATTGACAACTCAGCCCTCAAGGGACCTGAAAACAGCCTTCCTGTGACGGAAGCATACATAAAGCGATGAACGGTCGGTTAAACGCGACAAGACACAATGCGAGGGCACTGTTATTATCTATGAAAGTGGGCTTGTTCGCACGCCATAGCGTCTTCTCTGTGACATACATCTTTCCATGAGGTAGTCGTCAGTACCTATCTACCTTTCCTGGTAGGCTTTCCTGTCTCCTGTTGCTCTGTCCCTTGTCCCATTTTGCGCTACTTCACATATCATGGATCCTGTTAGGCTGTTTCAGTCTTCTAGCAGTACTTTATTATCTGGTTTTGAAGCAAGTTTCGTGTAGGAAACGCTTATATCATTTGCTTCTGGATACGATCGACGTTTTTAGTCCCCCTGGGCACAACAGGACCACAAACGCAGAATGGGGTCCGTATTGCACGTTTATGGCAAGCTTGTCTTTTTCCTCTGCCTTTCGGTGGTCGCAATAAAGTCAGAGGTTGGTCCATTGATGCTGAACGTTATGAAGACTATGAGCTCGCCATCATACCGTGTGGCTTTACTGTGTGGTCGCGAAGATACTCAGCGCATCGGCAAGCTTATTTCAGTCATCCCCGTACCTCTCACGCTGTGGACATGCACGGAAGGCGGCAAGTGCTACGGACAGTTTTCTGAATACGTAACTCAGCGCGTCCAGTTTCCGAGACCAGGCTTGGTTTTCATACCTTGGCACAGGGGACTTCCGACTCGTATATATCAAGAGATTGCGCGATTCAAAAAGTACCACTCGAATGTGTACTGGGTCTTTTCAGTTGAGAACCACAAGGACGTGCTACAGAAAGTTTCTGGTCATTCATGCCAGGTAATTACGGTCACCGAAGGAGAGATCAATGCGCCATCCGAAGGGCACAAGACTTGCGAAATGCGGAAGGTGTTTTTGAGTCCGAAAGAAGCCTTTTCCAAACCGAGAATGCCTGTTGGCATATATCCCAAGCACACAAAATTCGAGTACACGGTGTTTGACAAGCCT
Organism: Amblyomma mixtum; assembly: GCF_055824585.1. NCBI lineage: Eukaryota > Metazoa > Arthropoda > Arachnida > Ixodida > Ixodidae > Amblyomma > Amblyomma mixtum. The sequence continues at coordinate 74,976,567 of NC_143012.1, read as the reverse complement.
GTCAGGTCATGCTTAAAATTTAGAGATCAAAGTGTGCTTTCTGCTAAAGAGGCCTACGAAACTTTAAACAACACGCTGGTTGAGCGATGCAACAATAAGTCGGACAGTGATTCTCTGCTCATGGATAGGCGCGTCGATTTTATCCTTGGTGGACGCTTACCCAGCTGTTCTTCGCACTGTTTTCAGTACGCCTACGCTACACGTCCTCCAGTCTCCCTCTGTATGATGGTGAGTCGTAGCGGCCCCTTACGCCCTTCGTTTGTGAACAACTGGCGCTCATTTTTCAAGCTCTCAGCCTTGCTGGTACCGTTTGCAGTTCTGTTCCTTCTATTAACATGCCTCCAACCGTGGTTTATTCCGAGCGAGCCTTCGAATCTATCCGCTGCCGTTATTTTCTTGGCAAGCTCATACCTCGGTCGCAGTCCTTCTCCGTGCCTGAATTCGCGTACTACATCCATGAGAGTCTTGATGATTGTGTGGATGATCGGTGCTTTCTTTCTTTTGAATTTTACCCAAACTGTGATCACTGCTTCGCGCAGTATTCCAGAGTACTCGGGAAAGGTTAGAGACATCAACGAGCTGGCAGCGTTGCTCGATTCGGAGAAAATAAGACCATGCCTCAATACCTTCATTGCGAATCGCATTCAGAAAGGGCCCTGGAATGTGTGTTATTTAGAAGCGCTTCGCAGATCACTAAACCGCTGTGGCCGCAACTGCACGTCTGACCATGCCTGGTACGACTGCACTACGAGAATTCAGTCAGGAACGCATGCGGGTGTCATCTTGTGCAACAAGCGGCACATAGGCTTGGCAGTGAGGAGGCGACTTGTGGTTGGAGAACAGAGATTCATGACCGGTGTAGCCTGGTCAGCAGCGCATGGACAGCTTCTCACAAGGTAAGAATACATTCCACTCAAAGTTCTTGACGTTAGATTCAAACGATAATTGAAATAAGTTTATTAAACGATACTTGTTCCTGAAGTAGCGCAATACGAAAAACCAAACGTCATTTGAGTTTTGAGCAAATTATGCTGTGTTTATAACGCTAAAGTAAAAGAAAGAAAAGGAAAACCTCCTGTTTTCTTCATATTTTACTGCTTAGCTTTCCAAGCTTGTTTATCTTAAGCACGTAAAAAATTGCCTTATTCGTGTTGCAGTTAAAGCAACTGGTGGCGGTGTGATAAAGCTGGGAATTTAAATTCAATATATTCCCTACGCAATGTTTTAGTAACTTGATCTTAATGAACATTGCAAACGGAAACTAAAACTATTGAAATAAAACCGTTTAATTCAGAGGCCAAGGTAGACAGGGGCTTAACGAAGACACAATGAAAGCACAGGCGATGTTTTGAACATAAACTGAATTTTATTATGGTGCCAAATTTTAACATAGCAAGAGCAGAAATACAGCCGCCGCGGTTCCTCAGATTTTATAGCGCTCAGCTGCTGACCTAAACGACACGGAGTCGATCAGGTTCGCGGTGATCGAATTTCTATGAAGGCAAAATTTAGAGGCCTTTGTACTGTACGATGTAGTGCACGTTGAAGAACCTCAGGTGGTCGATATTTCCGCAATACCCTCCACTACGGCGTCACTAATAGCCTGAGTCTCTTAGGGACGTTAAGCCCCCGATACTTAAACACTAGCTGAGTATGACAATAAAATGTATGAAATACCGCCACATAATGTAATGCTACGTTTCCTCAATTGGCTGGCAGACTAAGTTGTAAATTGTTCTGGTTCCGAAAGCCACTGTAGAAGTCTTTTTTGCTGACGAATCCTTTACCTCAGGCAGAACACCGAGTATTATCGCGTACGTACGCACAATTAGTCGTAGGGTACAACAAGCCATGTTGCTGAAGCTGGTCCATATTTTACACTTCAAACCGCCAGCTGCCAGCTCCCTTGCCGACGACGGCTGGTTAAAATAGTGAATTCAACATTCAGAGTGCAGGGAACCGTAAATAAAACGCATAGCGGCTTCGAGCAACACGACTCAATCTTTGACCAAGATGATTAATAACAATTTTCGTGTTCGTGGCTATTTCACAAGGAAAGCCCATGGAAAAACAGGAGTCTTGAAGGCTGAGCATATAAAAGATAAGAAAAGTCGGAAAAATTATATTCTATGTATGTATCCTAGTATGTATTCATGGTGCGACTACTGAGCACAACAAAGAAAACTACTTTCAAGCCTTATCGACACCATCAGAATGGAATTGGAGGGTCAGCAGACAAACAGTATCGGTGAGCCATATAAGGAGTGGCAGATGACGACTTGAGCCCTTGTGCTCCTTCTGCTCGATTTGGAGGCTTTTCTTTGCTTATTCATCATCATCATCAGCCTGACTACGCCCACTGCCGAGCAAAGGCCTCTTCCATGCCTTTCCGACTGACCATGTCCTGTGCAGTTGCGCCACCGTATCTCCGCAAACCTCTTAATCTCATCCACCCACCTAACTTTCTGCTGCTGCGCCTTCAGTTGGAAAAAATTCCGTACCTTTGAAAGTCCAGTAGTTATCTTGCCTTCGTATTACATGCAATGCCCAACCCTATTTCTTCCTTTTCATTTCGACTAGGATGTCATTAACTAGCGTTTGTTCCCTCACCCACTCTGTCCGCTTCCGGTCTCGTAACCTTACACATATCATTTTCCTCACCATAGCTCGCTGCAACCGCAGTGGTGGTTCAGTGCTCCTGGCGGGCAAATTTCGATGGAGGCGAAACTCCAGAGGCCCATGCACTGTGCGATGTCACTGCACGTTAAAGAACGCCAAGTGGTCGAAATTTTCAGAGTCTTTCACTGGGGCGTTCTTCACAGCCTAAGTTGCTTTGGGAAGTTAAACCCACATAAACCATAAGAAAAGCCAAAGCTCGCTGCGTTATTCTTAACTTAATTTGAGCTCTTTTCGTTCTCCTCTACGTTTCTGATTATGGCCAGTATTCTGATTACACCAGGTATCAAGCGGCAATATATCTGATTTTCTGTGCGGGTTTTTATTTCTGCACATTTCTCGTACCGCACGGACTCGTTATTCCCATATTTCTGTAGGCACCGCTCGAACTGAACGTCACAATAAGGGTGTGTCGGCACAGCTTGTATGAGCCGGCCCTCACGTTTTTATTTTGCAGCACGTGTTCCGGCACTAAACAACTTAGAGCAGACTTTGTTGGACTGATTTTATTGCGTTCTCATGCAGACACCAACACCGCCGTCTGATTTTGGCCTTGGAAGAGCATGGTATCACCGCTGCGAAAGCTGGAAGCCTAACTCCGGTGGCCCCGCACAAGAGTCCTATGGTGTCGGTTGACATGCCGTTTTATGATTACATGTACGCCTATGTGGTCGGCTGTGGCATAGCTTCTTGCGCATTTGTGGTAGAGCTGATCAGTCCTCTCTGCCGCCAGGGGAGGCGCTAAAGTGATGATGCAACTAACCGCAGCCCTGGAAAACCTCGTAGACTAGGTTGAAAATTTGCGAGCACCTGAAATTTGTTCACCTCACGATGGGCACAGTGTTGAACTAGCAAATATTTTCCCTTTTTCTTGAATAGAATAATCTTGACCTGACTGTGGTAGCCCTTCTTGAGGGCAAAGAAAAAATTTTAACGATGGGCAATGACACATATCTAGTACTTGACTTTATTCCTAATTAGACACCATATCTGGCGAAAAGCCAAAAAGCCAGCGTGAACGAATGCTTTTTAGAGTCCGTTCGATGTCTATCAAGCGGATGCAATGGGGGCGTTTTTGATATTATTTATATCACGCCTATGACTTCTACTTTGTTGGTACTACTTCCGAGATACCATAAAATTGCTTTAGCTCATTTGTTATGAGCAGTATTCTTTTGTGAATGTGTTAAATTAGTATTGCACGGAAGCCATCTACATGACCTTTTCCTTCCCCTCGTGGATAACAGGAAGACAGGCGATTTAAAGCTCGTTAACAAAACATTTCAGACAAATTGTATAGCTCCACATGCGAGTGAGAGGGCAGCAGTGCTGCAAGCAAATGCTTTAATGAGGTCTGACTTAATGGCACAGCGACTAGAATAATTCACACAGGCGAGTGATTCATGTCCCTATGCTTCCCGTTTGATAGTGTGTTATGTGGATAATTCCTTGCGCGCAGATAGATAAGTGAAAACTACTGGGTCCGGCTGCAAAATAAAATATTTCACTTTTACACATATCAGAAGTGTTCCCGTATAAATATGTTCCGTAAACCACTCTAACATCATTATATGGACGGTGAGCAGTCATTCGGAGCTAGGGTTAATACCACATGGCATATTTTGTAGAATATTAGGTAACGTTTACGTTTCTGTGCTATTAACGGGAATCGGAGCTGTCTAGGCGCCCCTGGAATTGTAACACTTTGTAACACAAATGTTCCCCGCCGACATTCACATCGACTACTAGGTAAGTGAGGAAACGTTTTTATCCGTGACCCACGCAACCCTTACTGACAGCGTCCATCGTGCTAGCGGCCGTCACGCTTCCTTCCCTTATAAAAATGGTCTACGGACATTCAGTGGACTTCTAGACTTTATTGCCTTCTTATAGATATTTCGTTTTGTCTATTCATAGTCTATGCACTCTCTATAGACTAAATACTACAAAGAGCATATACTTCTGTCTATAGACAGTGTATCAACTGTAAAAATACAGAACGAACTATCTATAAGAAAGCAACAGACTCTAGAAGAAGTCTACTGACTGTCCATTCACCATTTTTATAAGGAAAGTTTTCAAAGAGCGTATCACCGCGAAGGCTCAGGGGTTATGGTGCTCGGCAGCTGCCCTGAAGGACAGGGGTTCGATCCCGGCCGTGGCGCTTGAATTTCCATGGAGGCGAAATTCTTCATGCCCGGTTACTGTGCGATGTCAGTGCACGTTAATGAACACCAGGTGATCAAAATTTCCGGAGCCCTTCACTACGGCGTCTCTCATAACCGAGTCTTTTTGAGACGTTAAACTCCCTAAACCAACCAACCGACAATGGCCGTATAATCATAGATCTATAAATTGTCTCTAGACTGTCTAAAATATTTGTATTGCCTATAGACTAGCCTGTATGATTTGTTTATAGAGCCTATAGACTTTGTAGCCAGAAGATCGATGGACAGTCTACAGACTTTCTAAAAAATACGTACGATGCTTGGAGTTTGGTAGAGGGCGAAAACTCTTGCCTCTTCATATTCACTAGCGCCGAGAACGGACCACAGGTATATCACATCAAAACTATGCCCTCTCGCGAGGTTATGTTCGACGCCACTTCGATCAGGATAGCATATTTATCGCCGGATCTGTACTGTGCATTATTGCCTGCGGGAAATTCAGCGTTACAGCAAACAGAGGCCAGCAGACTTGTTGCACAACCTGTTGCTTCTTATAAGTTGCAAAAATTCAGCACTGATATTTTGATCGCGGACAGCCGCGATGACATATCTTTTTTGTGCTTTTGTAGTTGTATTGTCACATCACGACCAGCCGTAGAATGGCACAAAGGCGATGGCAAAAAGACGACCTTAATGGCCGCCGGCCTAGCGCGAGCGCTCCATCCCGCGCCACTGCCAGCTTCGTCTTGTTCGTGAGAATATGTTAAACGAACCTTGGCAGTCTCTCGACCACATATCGGAATAGTCTACCGCTAAAACGCTGTAAAAGCCAAAAACAGGTCCGTTTCACTCCGTGTGTCCTATATGTCAAAGGTACTAGGGCTGGTCCACCAGAAAGCATTACGGCAACGTTTAGCCAAAATACAGTAACTGGTTCTTCAGTTGATTTCACTGCGCATTATGGGCGGTATAGTATTTAATGGGACTCCAGTAAGCTAAAATGACTTTGAAGTATTTTGCGAGTTCAAACCGAGAGTACGGGTGTTCAACAAGACTGCCTTTACGCCGACCAGACTTTCGTGGTCGAAACTTCCCAGGAGCCCAGCGGGGGTCATCCTCGGGCTTATATTCACACCAACCAACGACACGGGATCTATTTCTGTGCTGTCCTAAGTCACTTCCTCATCCGCTTTTACCCTTCATTCCTTCTCTTCATGATAAAAGGTTCGACGATGCTAACGCAGTGAAGTTTCTTGATTCCGTATTCACCAACTTATGGGTTAACCCTCGCGTTCCGAAACATCGTCCTCGGAGTCTTACCTGCGCTGTCGATCTTCACAAGGGCAAGGAGGTCACGTGTTCTTTATCGACGCCGACGACTACGTGACCTTCGCAAGCAGGGACCATCCTTGTAAACAACAGACGGAGATGCAAAGGAAGCGCTGCTTCATGCGGGTCGAAGTTACTCGCTCAATATGAAAAATTGTGCCGGTGTTCCAGCCAGTGAGAATGTTACGCATTAGCAGCGGACAGGGGATGCGGTCAACGCGCTACAGGTTTTAGCTCCTTAAGCTGTGCTATTCAGCCAGTACTTTTAGGTAATAAATAATTTATGCAAGCCGCATGAGTAGTACAGCAGCTTGCCATTACTTTCAATACATGGAAGAAGTTGCTTAGGAATGCTTATCGCAAAAAAATATACATGTCAGATTGAAACAAGAAAAAAACCCAAATTAACGTGATTTCACTGCATTGTTTGATGTATGACATGGCAAACAGTCGGTAGTGTCCATTTTATAATTAAGTAATGTAAGCTATTCACAGAACTGCCTCTTACTACCCATACCGGCTTCTAATAACCTTGCCTGAGTATTTCACTCAAGCGCACATCTGTCGACATGCTTTGTTATTTTGACGAGGTTCTTCGCGGCGTGCACAGTACGAAAAAAATCTGATGACAAGGAGAAGTGAAAATGAAGCTGTTAACTGCGTCCCTGCAATAAAAAAATGTATAATGAGACTGCAATATAATCTAACGTTAGAGCGGATTGTACTGCTGCTTTTTTGTACACGCTCGTAGGGATCGTGACACAAGTCGTCGGTCAGGGCCGCCGCGGTGGCGCAGTGGTTATGGTGCTCGGCTGGTGACCCGAAATACGCGAGTTCGATCCCGCCCGCGGCGGTTGAATTTCTTTGGAGGAGAAATTCTAGAGGCCCGTGTACTGCGCGATGTCAGTGCACGTCAAAGAACCCCAGGTGGTAGAAATTTCCGAGCCCTCCACTACGGCGTCTTTCATAGCCTTAGTCGCTTTGGGACGTTAAACCCCATAAACTAACTAACTAGTCGTCGGCCAGTTCGGGAGCCTCCAGAGTACAAGACGCGTGAGATGACGGCCATGGGAAGGTTCAATGTCCTCAGGTTTTACAGGAGTGTCTCACGCTTAGTACAAAAACGAAGGAACGGTTAAACGAAATGGGTTGAAATGGGAAGCTAGTTTGTTCAGTTCTTTGTAGGGAAAAGTAATCACAATAGAGATTTTCATTTGGTAAGCTTTTGATGTCTTCCTGCTTGCCGCACTATCACTGCCACCTCATCAAAAATGTAATGTAAAAAATCAGGTACATCAGCACGAAGCATTCTCAAGGTCCCATATAATGCGTTCCCATTGGAGGAAATTTGGATGCGGACCTGAATCATCGCCCGCGTACAGCCGCCAAGGATTCTTTGCGCTTTACTGAAAATGTGGCGCCATCTCTCATTTGATCTGCACTCTAAGCTGAGAGTGCATTTATGTACTCTCAGCTGCAATTTATGCACTCAATTTGCCAACCTGTCCCCAAGGAACATCTTCGAAAGCGTTCGAAAAACAACACGTCGCATGTTTTTCTAGTCAGAGATACGGCATTTTATTGCGGTGAGCTGTTTTCTTTTCACTCGGCAGCTTCGGTACCCAACGAACGTCGGAAAAAAACTTTTTCCGGCGCCGGCTTTGGCGACATGCATTACATTATACCGAATTTTTTCCCTTTCAACTGAGAAGCATATATACCGCAACCTTAAGGGCAACGAATGAATCATATTAGTAATATAATGAAATAAATTAGTCAAGCATTAGCAGCGCAATTTTCGCATTTGCAGCGGACTCGCAGAACTACAGCCATAATTATCAGGTCAGCCATGGTGAGTACCATTTTCACTCTAGGACTCGTGCCTACTTATACGGACATAAGGACTTTTATGTTATTTTATTTGCAGAATCAAAACAGCAGTTTGTCCTGAAATGACTCAGCGCGCTGATCGAGACGGGCTATTGATGTTTCTTCGCTGCACTTAGAGAAAGGAGAATCGTCTTTACGGCACACGTTCGAGTATTTGTTTTCGTTCTCGGGGTATCGTTGTTTGAATCGACGAACAGCTCCGTTTGCATTCTTTGAACTGTTTTCAGGTTGGGCTGTTTCCGCAAATGCTTTCTTGGACTGCTTGCAGCCTCCAGAAATATGACACGCGAACACCTTGAGTGGTGGATCCAAAAGGTCGTAATTGTATCCTTAATGGATTCGTAGGCAAAGGCGTTATTGACAGTTCAGCGCTAAGAGAACCTGAAAACCGCCTTCATGTGACGGAAGCATACAGAAAGCGATCGAAGGTTTGTTCAACGCGATAAGACAGAACGCTATGGCATTCTTATCTTACATGAGGCGGGGTCTTGTTCACACACCACAGACCCTTATGTCCGGCATGCATCTTCCCACGAGGCAGTCGTCAGTAGCTATCTGCCTTTCCTGTGAGGATTTAATGTTTCCTGTTCCTCTGTCCCTTGTTCCATTTTGCGCTAGCTCACATACCTTGGATCCTGTAAGGCTGTTTCAGTTTACTAGCAGCACTTAAAGATGTGGCTTTTGAAGGACGTTTTGTGTAGGAAACGTTTCTATCTTTCGCTTCTGGATAATATGGACCTTTTTTGTCCCACTGGGCACGTCCTGAGCCACAACCGCACGAATGGCGTCCGTATTGCACGTTTATGGCAAGGTTGCCTTTTTTCTGTGCCTTTCGGCGATCGTAATAAAGTCAGAGGTTGGTCTATTGATGATGGACGTTATGAAGACTATGAGCTCGCCATCATACCGTGTGGCTTTACTGTGCGGTCGTGAAGATACTCAGCGCATCGGGAAGCTTATTTCAGTCATCCCCGTCTCTGTCACGCTTTGGACATGCATGGAAGGCGGCAAGTGCTACGAACAGTTTTCTGAATACGTAACTCAGCGCGTCCAGTTTCCGAGACCAGGCTTGGTTTACATACCTTGGCACAGGGGACATCCTACTCGTATATATCATGAGATTGCGCGATTCAAAAAGTACCATTCGAATGTTCACTGGGTCTTTTCAGTTGAGAACCATAAGGACGTGCTACAGAAAGTTCCTGGTTATTCGTGCCAGGTAATTACGGTCACCAAAGGAGAGATCAATGCGCCATCCGAAGGGCACATCACATGAGAAATGCGGAAAGTGTTTTTGAGTCCTAAAGAAGCCGTTTCCAAACCGTGAATTCCTGCTGGCACATATCCCAAGCACAGAAAGTTTGAATACACAGTATTTGACATGCCTGTCAGGATACGCATAAAATTTACAGATGAAATTGTGCTTTCTGCTAAAGAGCTCACGCCGAACACTAAGTAAGTGAGATAAATTTTTGATCCGTGACCAAACATCCGTTTAATGATAGTGTTCATCGTCCTAGCCGCTGATGAGAACTGGCAACTCAGTTGAACAAAAATAAAGAAAGAAAAGTTCAGCATGGCGGTAATTGCCACCACAACGTTTCAAAGGGGCGCTCATATCCATCCATCCATCCATCCATCCATCCATCCATCCATCCATCCATCCATCCATCCATCCATCCATCCATCCATCCATCCATCCATCCATCCATCCATCCATCCATCCATCCATCCATCCATCCATCCATCCATCCATCCATCCATCCATCCATCCATCCATCCATCCATCCATCCATCCATCCATCCATCCATCCATCCATCCATCCATCCATCCGTCCATCCGTCCATCCGTCCATCCGTCCATCCGTCCATCCGTCCATCCCTCCATCCCTCCATCCATCCATCCATCCATCCATCCATCCATCCATCCATCCATCCATCCATCCATCCATCCATCCATCCATCCATCCATCCATCCATCCATCCATCCATCCATCCATCCATCCATCCATCCATCCATCCATGCATCCATGCATCCATCCATCCATCCGTCCATCCGTCCATCCGTCCCTCCATCCGTCCATCCGTCCATCCGTACATTCGTCCATCCATCCATTCATCCGTACGTCCGTCCGTCCGTCCACGCTTGGCGGCTCGGTTTCAAGACACGGCACTGCGCATGTGTTTTTGCCAAATTTCTGATGTGCGGCTGCACTTCTGTGCTGTTTTAAACGCATTCTTTTATTTTCCAACAAGACCATGCGTTTGGCTGTCGTCGGCAGAGTAGCCCACAGCTGGTGAGTGCTGCTCGATGGGTAGAAAGTACTTCGTGCCGAACTGCAGTTCAGGCTACCCGACTTGTGCGCAGCGTGCGCCATTATTCAAAGCTCCTTCCGACAATGTTCGCTCGGAGAATTGGCGCCGTGCGATTCCTAGGGCAGACCGGACATTAATGCCCACTGACCATGTCTGCGCGAAGAATTTTGCAGAGGACGCGATATCCCGGGCATATTACGCGGAGCTCGATGGAAGAGTGCAACTTGACGCTGAAAAGAAGCCCGTGCTTTTCAGAGATCCTACCTTATTTCTGGACTGTCTCAAGAATCTCACGCGGCCAGAGAGACCTAGAAAGCCACCTCGGAAGCCAGCTAGAAAGTTCCTTTTATCTGGACTTGTCATTAATATGTTCTACAGCAGAATGTTTTGTTGAGCGCCTGGTAGAAATGGGTTAAACATAAATGCAAGGCTCCGGCCTGACTCCCCGTAGGGTCACAGGCGAAACTAGTATAGGTGTCATTTGTGCAGAGATTAACCTCTATGTCTTCAGAAGGTGACACAAAAATGGGACACTCGTGGCGTTTTCTGGGCGCAGCTAAAGTTTTCAAAAATGCACTGCGTGGTGAACGACATAATGATCAAATAAGGCTGCGAAAAAAACCGGTCAGAGGTTTTTTCAGCCTAAGACACGGTAGTTTATTGATGTGAGAAGTTTTATTTTAACTTAGTAACCCACGTGGAAAATTTTTTTCCCGCGCCGGCGTGGGCGACATGCATTAGATTATTTCGATCTTTTTCTTTGAAAAAAGAAGCATGTATAGCCGAAACCTTAAGGGCTGCGGCTCATGCATTTTAGTAACGTAATGAACTGCAGAAGTTCCGCCTCAGCAACGCCATTTTCGCATTTCCGCCCGGTTCGCAGAGTTAAAGACATAATTAAGTGCTCAATCATAGCGAGTACCGTCTCCACCCTTGGCCACTTGTGGCTAATTAAAGGGAAAGACGGAGTTTAACTATTTTTTTGGAGAATCAAAACAGCAGTTTGCCCCGAGAACAGCTCGACATGCTGATCGAGACGGGCTTTCGATGTTTCTTCGCTCCACTTATTAGAGAATGGAGAATCGTGTTGATGGCAAACGTTCGAGTATATGTTTTTGTGCCAGCGTTGTCGTTATTTGAACTGCCAAACAGCTCCGTTTGCATATTTTAAACTTTTTGAGGACAGGCTGTTTGCTCAATTCCTTTCTTGGACGGCTTGCAGCCTCAAGAAATATGACACGCAAACACCTTAGTGGTGGGCCGAAAAGGCCGTATTTGTCTCGGTAATGGGTTCGTAGGCGAAGCCGTTCTTAACAACTGAGCGGTAAGGGGAGCTGAAAACCGCCTTCATGTGACGGAAGCATACAGAACGCGATCGACGGTGTGTTGAACGCGATAAGACACAAGGCGATGGCATTCTTATCATCCATGAGCCGGGTCCTCGTTCACACGTCACAGACCCTTCACTGTGGCAAGCATCTTTCCGGGAGGTAGTCGTCAGTGCCTACCTACCTTTCGTGGTAGGCTTTCCTGTTTCCTGTTGCTCCGTCCCTTGTCCCATTTTGCGCTACATCACATCCCATGCATCCTGTTAGGCTGTTTCAGTTTACTAGCAGCACATTATGATCTGGTGTTTGAACCAAATTTTGTATAGTTAATTGTTCCATCTTTTGCTTCTGCATACGATTGAAGTTTTTAGTCCTTCTGGGCACATCCTGAGCCACAACCGCACTAATGGCGTCCGTATTGCACGTTTATGGCAAGGTTGTCTTTTTTCTGTGCCTTTCGGCGATCGTAATAAAGTCAGAGGTTGGTCCATTGATGATGGACGTCATGAAGACTATGAGCTCGCCATCATACCGTGTGGCTTTACTGTGCGGTCGTGAAGATACTCAGCGCATCAGCAAGCTTATTTCAGTCATCCCCGTCTCTGTCACGCTGTGGACATGCTTGAAAGGCGGCAAGTGCTACGAACAGTTTTCTGAATACGTAACTCAGCGCGTCCAGTTTCCGAGACCAGGCTTAGTTATCATACCTTGGAACAGGGGACTTCCGACTCGTATATATCAAGAGATTGCGCGATTCAAAAAGTACCACTCTAATGTTTACTGGGTCTTTTCAGTTGAGAACCACAAGGACGTGCTAGAGAAAGTTTCTGGTCATTCGTGCCAGGTAATTACGGTCACCGAAAGAGAGATCAATGCGCCGTCCGAAGGGCACAAGACTTGCGAAATGCGGAAAGTATTTTTGAGTCCGAAAGAAGCTTTTTCCAATCCGCGAATTCCTGCTGGCACATATCCCAAGCACAGAAAATTTGACTATACAGTGCTTGACAAGCCTGTCGGGTTATGCTTAAAATTTATGGATCAAATTGTGCTTTCTGCTAAAGAGGCCTATGAATCCTTAAACAACACGCTGGTTGAACGATGCAACAATAAGTCGGACAGTGATTCTCTGCTCATGGATAGGCGCGTCGATTTTGTTCTTGGCGGACGTGGACCCAACTGTTGTTCGCACTGTTTTCAGTACGCCTACGCTACATACCCACCAGTCTCCCTCTGTATGATGGTGAGTCGTAGCGGCCCCTTACGCCCTTCGTTTGTGAGCAACTGGCACTCATTTTTCCAGCTCTCCGCCTTGCTGGCGCCCTTTGCTGTTCTGTTCCTCCTATTAATGCGTCTCCAACAGCGCTTTCATCCGATCGAGCCTTCAAATCTAACCGCTGCCGTTATTTTTCTGACGAGCTCATACCTCGGTCGCAGTCCTCCCCCGTGCATGAATTCACGTACTACATCCATGAGAGTTTTGATGATTGTGTGGATGATCGGTGTTTTCTTTCTTTTGAATTTCACCCAAACTGTCATCACTGCTTCGCGAAGTATTCCAGAGTACTCGGGCAAGGTGAGGGACATCAACGAGCTTGCAGCGTTGCTCGATGCGGAGAAGATAAGGCCATGCCTCAACGCCTTCCTTGCAAATCGCATTCAGAAAGCGCCCTGGAATGTGACCTATTTAGAAGCGCTTCGCAGATCACTCAACCGCTGTGGCCGAAACTGCGTGACTGAAAATGTGTGGCATGAGTGTGTTACGAAAATTCAGTCAGGAACGCATGCGGGTGTCATTCTGTGCAAGAAGCAGCAGAGAGCCCTCGCAGTGACGAAGCGACTTGTGGTTGGGGAAGAGACATTCATGCCCATTGCATCCTGGTCAGCAGCGCATGGCCAACTTCTCACAAGGTAAGAATACGTTCCGCATTATCGTCTTGACTTTAGTTTTAAATTATAATCAAAACAACAGTTTATTAAAGACTACTTGTTCCCGAAGTCAAGCAACAAGAAAAACCGAGGCATCATTTAATTTTTGAGCAAATTATGCACTGTTAATTGCTCAAGGGAAAGGAAAAAATGAAAAGCCTCCCGTTTTCATTATCTTTTACTGCTTCCTTCTCCAAGCTTGTTCAACATAGGCATGTAAAAAATATTTCCCTTTTCGAGTTGCAGTTATAGGTACTGGTTGTGGGAAAGAGAGGTGGAAAGGTGGACAAGATAGTGGTCACTGAGAAGAGTTTCGGCTGTCACTTGCCAGTGAAATGAAAGTGAACCCCGAGAGAAAGTGAGATCGGGTGTCGTGGGACGCTGTGAGGCAGTGCCCGCTCGAGTAGGGGAGCCAGGAGTATTGAGAAGGGTGAGGTGGCGTTCCTGGGCCAGACAGTGGAGGAGGCGGCCGGGTTTGAGGGTAGCCCCAGAGTGTGTGAGGGGCATTAAAGTCACCACCAAAGAGGAGATGGGAGTTAGAAGGAAGAGAGTGAAGGAACTTGCCCAGGGCGGAAAATAAAGAGGAGGTAACAGGGGGGTTGTAGAAAGACAAAAGGGCGAGTGAGACGCGGGAAGAAAGGTGGTAATAGACCACACCAACTAAATATTTAAGAAGGACGGAGGGGATATCAAGTGGCTCCACGAGCACGTCGCTACGTACATAAATAGACGCAAGTGGTGTGGCCGTAGCGGCATGGTAGGCGCGGTAGCCTGGGACAGTGCGGGCCGTCCGGGTCTCCTGGAGAAGGAGAAAATGGGGCAGGGAGGGGCGGGCGAGTAGATACTGGTGGAGGGGGGTCTTATTATGGCACAGATTTCGGCAGTTCCACTGCACAATCTCGAGGTCCTCGCCAAAAGCCATTATGATAGTGTAGAGGTAGAACTTCGTGAGGGTACGCGTTCCTTCTTTTTGGCCGGGGGCAGTGACTCATGCAGGGATTGGAGCGTAGAAGTGAAGGATTCTAATTGTTTGGATTGTGCTTGGAGGGTGGTAAGAATCTGCAGAACCGATGTCTCTAGCTGAACCAAGCGAGTGTGGTGTGCCTGTGTGGTGGTTTCGAGAAGATCAGCCAAAGGGGCGACCTGGGCGGTGGAGGAGGGAGTGGTGAGTGTGGCAAGGTGCTCATTTAGCTTGGTAAGCTGGGAGGTAAGAGAGGAGGTGGTTGTCTGGAGGGTTTGGGTCAAGGCGTGGATCTGTTGTTGTAGGTCGTGAGAAATTCGCTGTTGCTCTCGCTGCTGGCGTTCCAGCATAGCGAGCCGGAGGTCGAAGGAGCGGCTCTCGTCAGTCAAGGATGGAGAGGGTGGTGCAGTGGAAGAGACGCTGGAAAGGGACGCTGGAACCGAGGAGCCTTTAACTTTGGCGGCATAGGAGCCTGGTGGTGACGTGACCGGAGCTGACGGAGGTTCATGATTAGAGGAGGAAGAGGGGGTGGGTTGCGTGGCCCGGAGCAAAGCTAGGCGTCGTAGGTACGCAGCTTTGGCACACTCGCGTTGTTTACCGAGGAGAAAGGGGCAAGTGGGGTCTAGGGAGGAGTGGGTGTTTACCTGGCAATGAACGCACCAGGGCTGGGCACATACATGAGCGGAAGAGTCGGCGGGTAGAGGAGCAGCACAGCGACGGCACTTTGCCGGAACGCTGTGCTGTGGACACTGGTGGGCGCGGTGTCCAAGAGCGAGACAACGGGTGCAGGTGGGAGGCTTAGGCTTATGGGGACGGCACCGGAAGGCAACGCGTTTGAAATACACAAAGTGGGGGATTACGGTTCCAGCGAAAGTTATGAGCACCGACTGAGTGGTGCCCATCATACGAGCAGCAAGAATATCGGTTTTGAATGATTCGATATCATGCATGAGGTCATCAGGGGTGAAGTGGCCACCGACGTTATGGATGACGCCGAGGCATGAGATGGAAGGATTAGGGGCATATGTTTTAATGGTGATAGGCTTACCGTGAAGCTGAAGATGCGTGATAGCAAGCAGGAGGTGGGCGGTGAGAGGGGAATGAGTTTTTAAAAAGACGAGGCTTTGGGCTGGCTTGGCCTGAAGGGTAATCTCCGCACTGCTCTCGGAGAACAGTTGTGCAGCGGAGACGACTGCGGCGAGGACGTCGTAGAGCGGTATCTTGGGGTTGAGGGTGCCAGGGGGAAGCTGGATGCCAACTGTGATGAGCTCGGTGCGGGGCCGGGTGGCGGAGGCAGGCTTACGGCAGGCACCGATGGTGGTCCAGCCGACCTCAGGGGCCGGAATGAGATGGCCGTCGACCGGGCACGCCGTAAGGTCCATGTCTGCTGTGTCGTCAGCCTGAGCCGCAATCTGCGACGCAGGTACCAAGGTGCTGGACTTGCTGTCAGCGGGAAGTGTGGTCCGAGTAGGTGCGGCGGCACTGGCGGCGGCGACGAACGCAGTCGACTGCGATGCGTCTGTGGGCCCGAAGCTCTTAGCTTCCCTTAATGCGTGGAGTTGGCCAGCAGTGGACGCCGCGGCGGTGACGAACGCTGCCGGCTGCGTTGCGGCTGTCGATTCGGAGCTCCCAGCGTCGGTGAACGCGACGGGAATGGGCGCGGTGGTGTGGCCGGTGTTGAACGCAGCCGGTTGAGACATGGCTGTAAGCGTGGTTGGAGTAGGCCCCGCGGCGGCCGCGTCGGAAGAAGTTGACACCGGCGAGGTGTGGGTGGGTCTCGGCTTCAGGGGCTTGTTGAGACGTTGCATGCCAGAGGTGCAGGCGCGGCGCGTTAGGGTTAGTGAGGCGCCGCGCCGCAGCAGATATTTGGAGGCGCTTGGAGCGCCAGCTCGACAGCGGGCCGTGATGCGAATGTTGTCCTCGTGGTGCGGATATCTTCCTGACGCGATGGAGTGTAAATCCAGGGGCGGGCAAGGCCCTGGACCAGGCCAGGGGCAGGTGAAAAACGGAGCACGATAGTCAGCCAGCTAACCAGGGCGGCGCCACCTACCCGGTCACTCATACTGACTGGCACGCCTTCCGCGCTAATCTCTCCTCTGACTCCTTTCAATCCTACGACGACTGGACGTCGCGCATCACTGCAGCGCTCACGTCCAGTAGCCGTCGTGTTCGCTCTTGTCACCCAGTCCCAGACCCAGATCGTCACCTACTCCGTTTATGGCGTCGCCGTAAACGTCTTTAACGCTCCTTCCGCTGCCAACCCCACAATGCCCAACTTTCTTCCCGGATCACTGCTCTGCGGGCCGAGATCGTCGCCCACTGCGCCTCACTCGAGCACTCTCGTTGGAGTGTTCTTTGTGACCGTCTTGACTCTGCATTGCACTCGCGATCCACATGGTCTCTGTTCAAATCCCTCCTTGGCACTAAGCCTGCCCTTGCTCCCACTCTAGCTAAAGCCCTCACTCAAGGAACTCCCTCCGATGTTTTTGATCAGCTCGCCTCTCTCTATCTCCCGCCCCCTCTGGCACCCTCGTACCCGGTGTACTGCGATGGACCTAACCCCGATCTGGACCAATCCTTCACTCTCCGGGAGCTCGAATCGGCTCTGGCTGCTAATGCTACACGCTCGGCTCCCGGTGAGGATGCCATTACATACACCACACTTCGCAACCTTCCTGACTGCGCCAAAGAATTGCTCCTTAAAACCTACAATGATGCATGGGACAGCGGCTGCCTGCCCAGCTCATGGACCTCCTCCCTCATTTCTATGATTCCAAAGCCGGGCAAGCCTCCCTCTCTCTCTAACCTCCGCCCAATCTCCCTGACATCATGTGATGGTAAGACCCTTGAGCGAATGGCCCTGACTCGCCTCTCTAATTTTCTCGAGACGAGGGAGTTCTTCCCTCATTCTCTCATCGGCTTCCGACGCCACGTCTGTGCACAGGACATGTTTCTAGTTCTCCAGCACACGTTTCTGTCACCTATCCCCACTCAAATTCACGCACTTGTGACCGTCGATGTTCGCAAGGCCTTCGACGGTGTTTGCCACGACCACATCCTTTCCCAACTCTCCTCCCTAGACTGTGGCTCCCGCATGTACTGTTATATCCGCTCATTCCTCTCTAAACGTGTCGCTCCCTTTCGAGTCGACACCTATCTGTCCGACCCCCACAACCTCACCCGAGGCACTCCTCAAGGTGCTGTTCTCTCTCCTACCCTTTTCAATCTTGCTATGGCCCCTCTCGCCTCCCAGCTAGCTGAAATTCCCGACCTGCATCATATATTTTACGCCGATGACATCACTCTCTGGTGTTCGTCTGGCTCTCCCGGTCACGTACAGGACACCCTGCAACGTGGCCTAGATCTCATCGACTCCTTTCTCACCACCGCTGGCCTCTCTCCTGCTCCTGAAAAATCCGAGCTCCTTCTCCTCAACCATTCCTCATACCAGCGCTCACACAACCAATTCGTCTCTCTCCACCTTTCTGGCTCTCCCATTCCTGTCGTCACGCAGTGCAAAGTTCTTGGCTTTCCTTTGCATGCAGCCGAGAACGTGCAAGCCCTCCACCGTGCTGTCACCACCTGCCACTCCGTAACTCACCTCCTGCGGCGCGTGGTCACTCGGCGCTCAGGTCTCCACGAGGCTCATGCGTGCCGAGTTGCCCACGCGCTGGCCCTCAACAAGGTCTTGTACTTTGCACCCTACGTTTCCTTCAATCAGACTCAACTTAATGCTCTTGAGACTGCCCTTGTGGGCCTCTACAAGGCAGCTCTCAACCTCCCTATCACTACCTCTACTGCAAAGATCTTTGCAACAGGCCTCTTTCATCCTCTCCGTTCTCTGCTCTCTCTCCATCATGACTCGCAGATTGCCCGGCTTTCCCTTACCCGTCAGGGTCAGTGGTTACTGACTCAAGCGGGTATCTCGCCCATTCCCTGCGCCCCGTTTACCTCTCCTATTCCCACCCCGGCTCCCAATCTTCGGATCCTCCCCCTTCCGTCCAACATGTCCCCCGTTCTGCACGCCGGCCGTCGTCATGCGGCCGCACAGCACCATTCCCCTCTCTTTGATGCCCAGGGTGTAGCTTACACGGATGCCTCCTTCGTGGCTCCTCGAGGTTCCTGCGGCTACGCCCTGTACCACCCCCACCTCCCCGCTCCTGAAACACCAGCGGGCCGTTTCTACGCCCTCCGGATGCATTGTCCCTCGAGGTCCTCGCCATTGCGCATGCCCTCCAGTCATTTGCCCTCCTTCCCTCTCTTCAAGAGTACACAGTCTATTCAGACTCACAAGCCGCTATACACCACATACAGACACGCACCCTAACCCCTTCTCTTCAACAGGAGGTCGAACGAGCGGTCTCCGCTTTGCAGCCTTCCATCGTTTTCCTCCGCTGGGTCCCTGGGCA
Source organism: Amblyomma mixtum (assembly GCF_055824585.1). Taxonomy (NCBI): domain Eukaryota; kingdom Metazoa; phylum Arthropoda; class Arachnida; order Ixodida; family Ixodidae; genus Amblyomma; species Amblyomma mixtum. Next base: position 74,957,564 of record NC_143012.1, on the reverse strand, counting down.
TTCAGGGATTGACGGCAATGAGCTGGCTCATCAGCTCGCCCGTGACACACTTTTCCGGGCACCGTTGATCCCCTGCCCAAGCCCTCGGAGGACGGTGGGAGACTCACCCTTCGCCGCACCATAAAAGAGGTCTACCTCGAGCTCCGCCTCGACAAACGCCTTTACCCTCCCCCTCATCTATCACTCACAGTACCGGAGGCTCGCCTTCTTCGGCACGTTCAAATGAATTCAATCATCACCCCGTCTCGCCTCTTTCTCTATCGCTATCGATCGGACCCTTCCTGTCCCAACTGCCCCTGTATCTATGCGGACCTTGCCCATTGCCTCTTCTATTGCCCGGCTGCTCAGCAGTCGGATTCCTACCCCCCACCTTCTTTATCCATCACCACCTGGCTCGACTGTCTTGGCGCTGAAGGGGAGGAAGAACAGCGACTTCTGGTCGCCCAGGCGGTCGATATGCTCGGCCTGTAAATTTTGGCCGAATAAACGTCTTCTACTAATACTAGGTACTGGTGGCGGAGTGATAAATCTGGGAATTTCAGAACAATATTCACCCTACGTACGTTTGAATAAGAATCATTAAAATACAATTCGTTTCGTCACAGCCCAACAAAGACTGGGGCCTAATAAAGAGACGTTAGAAGCCTGGCGATGTTTTCCAGCCACAGTGAATTTTATTATGGTGCAAATTTATACATTGACCAAGCAAAATTGCAACGCCTTATATAACAGCTTCTCCGAAATGTCGCGCAAATGCGGATCATCTTAAAAGCGAAGATGTATCCACCATGGTAGTGTATCCACATGTTTCACCTAGAACAATATTCCGTCTATGCATGTGAGGACGAGCGGCCAGTGACGCAAATGTACGCTAAATCGAACCAACCTTCTGCCAGTTTAGTATCACTAGAACAAAAACTAAATCAGATACGTAATCATTTATTCACAGTTGCAGTTGAAAAACAGAGATTGATATCAGTAAGGAGACTGTATAGCTGCGCTTACTTTTGTACGCCGTGGCTTATAATTGGGATCACTAGATCAATGCAAGCCGTCCTGGTGGATAAGTGGTTATAGCACTCAGCTGCTGAACCAAAACACGCAGGTTCGGTGACGGCCGCGGTGGTCGAATTTCGATGGAGACAAAACTCTAGAGGCCCTTGCACTCTACGATGCCAGTTCACGTTAAAGAACCCCAGGTCGTGGAAATGTACGGCGCCTTTCACTGCGGCGTCCGTCATACTAACACTCTACTGCTCCGGGCAGTACTCAAACATTTCGATCCTTCCTTTGCTGTCTTCTGCTCTTTCTGTGGGGAAGTGGCTGACACCTTCCACGTGGTCTGGGCATGCCAGTGTAATCCTTCTGTTCCACCCCTAACCTATTCAACTACAAGAGAGGACTGGGGCGCGGCCCTGCTCTGCTGCCTGGACCTAACGGCCCACTAGCCCTGGTTCAGCGAGCTCGTGTGGCGTTCCAGAAGAATAGGATCCCTGAATAAGGGACTCCACCTAGTATTGGAGCGGCCTACTAGAGGCTGCTTGCCTGTCAACCTGTCTCTGAATATTATTTAATGGTTACCATCATCATCATCATCATCTCATCGACTGAGTTGCTTTGGGACATAAACCCTCCAATCTTTAACAGTAGTTCAGTGCAACAATAAAATGCAGAAAATAGCGACCTATTACGTAATGCCTTCTTTCCTCACTTGACTGGCAGACTAAGTTATAAATTGTTCAGGGTCCTAAGTCCACCTCAGAAGTCTCCTTTTCTGAGAACTCCTTTTTCTAAGGTAGAACACTGGGCATTATCCCGTCCGCACGCCCAAGTTGTTGAATAGTATTACCGGCCGTGTTGCTGAAGCAGGTCAATATTTTTCACTTCAACACTACCAGTTCCAAGCTCCCTTGCCGACGACCGCTGGATAAAATAGTGAAATCGACACTCAGAGTATAAGGTAGCGTAAATGAACGTATAGCGAATACGACCGACCAGACAGAGATTTTGGCAAAGATGATTAAGAATAATTTGTTTTCGTGATCATCACACATTGAAAGCTCCCGGAAAAAGAGGGGTCTCACAGCCTGGGCATAAAAATGATGCAGAAATTCGTAAAAGTGATTTTCTCTGTATGTATCGATGCTCAGCATGCAAAGATTATTCGGAAGGCAGACGGTAACACAAGAAAACTATTCAAAAACGTTACGGGCAACATCAGGATTGAACTCAAGGGTCATCGACAAACAGTATGGGTGAGCCAAACATATATGAAGGGCCAGATGATGGCTTCGGCCTTCGTCCTAACCTTTTTTTCTGTTTACAGGCTTTTTTTGGGTTATTCATCATCATCATCAGACTGACTACGCCCACTGAAGGGCAAAAGTCTCTCCCATTTTTTTGCGATTAACCATGTCCTGCGCCGCTTGCGGCCATCGTATCCCCGCAAACTTCTTAATGTCATCCGCCCGGCTAACTTTCTGCTGCCCTCGCCTTAAAGAAGAGACGATTGCCTTCCCTTGGAATACATATTGTTACCCTGAAGGTCCAGCGGTTACCTTGCTTTCGCATTACATACCCTGCCCCAGATGATTTATTCCGTTTGATTTCGAGTAGAATATCATTAACACGCGTTTGTTCCCTCACCCACTCCCTCGCTTCCAATCTCTTAAATTTACACCTATCATTTTACTTTCCATAGCTCGCTGCAGCCGCAGTGGCGGCTGCATGGTGTGGCGCTCGGCTGCTAACCCGAAAGACGTGGCTTCGATTCCGGCCGTGCCGGTCAAATTTCCATGGAGGCGGAATTCTAGAGGGCCATGTACTCTGCGATGTCAGTGCACGTTATAGAACCCCCGGTTGTCGAAATTTCTAGAGTCATTCACTATGGCGTTCTTGACAGCCTAAATCGTTTTGTTACGTTAAACTCTCATAAATCAAAAACCAAAAAATAGTTCGTTGCGTTATACTTAACTTAAGCTGAGCCCTGCTCGTTATCCTCCGTGTTTTTTACTATGACCGGTATTCTAGTTCCATCGCGTATCAAGTGGCCAAACATTTGTGAATTTCTGTGCGGTTTATGATGTCAGCACATCCCTCGTATCGCACGAACTGGTTATTCCCATATTTATGTATGTACCCCTCGAACGGAACGTCACAATGAGTGTATGTCGGTACAGTTTGCATTGGGCGGCACTCACGACGAATTTTCCACACACCTCCATGTGTTCCTTCACTAAACGACTTAAGGCAGACTTTGCTTAGCTGAATTTATTTCATTCTCATGCAGACACCAGCACCGGCGGCTGATTTTGGCCTTGGAAGAGCACGGTATCACCGCTGCGGAAGCTGCAAGGCTAACAGGGGTGGCCCCGGACAAGAGTGTTCTGGTGTCGTTTGACATGCCGTTTTATGATTACATGTACGCCTATGTGATCGGTTGTGGCATAGCTTCATGCGCGTTTGTAGCAGAGCTGATTAGCCGTCTCTGCAGCAAGGTGCGGCGGTAAAGTGCGGATGCAACTAACCGCAGCCCCGGAAACACTCGTAGGCTTTGAGATTGATTCCCGAGCACCTAAAGTTTTTTCACCTCACAATGAGCACTGTGTTGAACTCGCAAATATTCTCACTTTTTTCTGAATAAAATAATCTTGATCTGACTGAAGTATCCCTTCTTGAGCAGGAAGAATTTGAATGATGGTAATGGCACAGATTTAGTACATGAGTCTATTCTTAATCGGACACCATATGGGAAGAAAAGGCAATTAGAGAGCATGAACAACTGTTTTGTAGAGGCTTTTCGATGTCAATCTAGCGCAAGCATGGGGTCATGTTGTATGAAATTATCATTCTACCTATAACTTCTACATTGTTGATACTGCTTGCGAAAGACCACAAATTTTTTTTTAGTTGCTTCATTATGAGCAGTTTCCTTTTGTGGAGGCGTTAAAGTGGTACTGGACGGAGCTATCTTCATTACTCTTCCCGCCTCTCGTGCATAACAGCTACACAATCAGGTTAAAGTTCGTCAATAAAGCATTCCAGACACATCGTATAGCTCCACATGTGAATGACAGGGCAGTAGTTTGGCAAGCAACCGCTTTAACGAGGTATGACTTAAGGGCGCAGCGGCGAAAATCATTTCCATAGCTCAGTGTCTAATATGTTATTGCATTTTCTCTTTGATAACATAATTTGCGGCACGCACATAGTTTAATGAAAACTGTTGGATACCGTGGTAAACTAGAATGTTTCAGTTTTCCACGTGCCAGAAGTGTTCCCGTACAAATCTGTTCCCGGAACCGTTCTAATATAATTGATTGGACGATGGGGAGTAGCCTTTCGGAGCTTTATAAATACCTCACGCCGTATGTATATAATTTGAATTGGTATATGTTTCTCTGCTTTTAACGGGAATCTGAGATGTCCTGGCGCTCCTTCAATTGGCTGGTTGATTGGTGTTTAACGTCCCAAAGCAACTCAGGCTATGAGGGACACCGTAGTAAAGGTCTCCGGAAATTTCAACCACCAGGTGTTCTTTAACGTGCACTGACATCGCACAGTACACGGGCCTATAGAATTTCGCTTCCATCGAAATTCGGCCGCTGTGGCCGGGATCGGACCCGCGTATTTCGGATCAGCAGCCGAGCGCCGTAACCACTGAGCCACCGTGGCGGGGTGCTCCTGCAATTGTACCACTCCGTAACCAAAAACTTCCGCCGACATTCACGCCGAACACTAGGTAAGTGAGATAACGTTTTGATGTCCGACCCACGCATCCAATTGCTGATAACGTTCATCGTCCTGGCGGCCGTCACGCTACCTTATCTGACGTGAGGGCGCTGCTTGTAGTTTGGGAGAGGGCGGGCGCTCTTCTCTCGACTTATGCTTCTTCACTAGCGTCGGGAACGGACCACAGGTATGTTATACGAAAACTTCTTCCCCCTCTCGCTAGGCTATGTTCGACGCCACTTCGATCAGCGTACAACATTTAGCGCAGGAACTGTAGTTTGCATCATTGCCTTTGGGACATTAAGCGTTGCAATAAATAGAGGCCTTTCAAACTTGTTGCACAGCCTGTTGCTTCTTATGTGATTGAAGCAGTTCAGCGCTCATTTTGTTGATCGAGGAGAGCCGCAATGAGCTATACTTCTTTGTTTTCTTAGGGTTTATATTGTTAAATCGCCACCAATCGAAGAACGCGGTGTGACGAACGATGACAGCGATGATCTTAATGACCATCGGCTTAGCGCGAGCGCTCCTTCCCGCACCAGTGCTAATTTCGTCTTCTTCGTGACAATAACTTAAACGAAATCTGGAATTCAATTGAGGATATATCGCTAGTGTTCCGCTAACTAGCTGTCTCGGTAATCAATATTGAAGAGCTAACTTTTTAGGTATTTTAAACATCATAACTTCTGAGAGGCGTCTAGCGCACCAAAAATACTATCCAAATCACTTTTTGGAATTTCGAAAACGCGGTTACGGTCGGCTGCGTGATCCAACAAATATGACGTATTCTAGAAGTCCCAGCAATGCCATTCGGCACCATAGAGGTACCTGAGCTTGGTGGAGAAGACATGGCAAATACTTGAAGCCACTGTTTACTACCCTACATTTGGCTATTTCGGCGAGTCACCTACCCTAGAGGAAATTTTTTCCGTGCAGGCTTCCGAAAGCACACATTATTCGGCGCGAAATAAGCATTATTTGATGGGCCACAGCACGGAAGGTAACCGCCTTTTCCAAATTCTAAAAATATATCTTGATATCACCTAGGGTGGGCTTCACACCTCTGAATAATAAGGATTGTAACGGTAAGAGTTAGAAAGTTATGATGCAGTAGAAGTTCACCGGCCTACAAGTTTGCACGCCTTAGCTGTATCCTGATGTACTACACCGCTGACAACGCTGTGCCGGAGAAATCGGGCCTGTAACCCGAAAAACCTATTTGTCTAAGTAGTGTAAAGTCTTAGGTGAAGCGCTTGGTATATTGGCCTTCATCAAAGTTCGACATAATTATTCACCTGATTGAAAGCATTTACTTTCTAAAGGTAAACGGAATTGTTTGCGCTGTGACGAAGAATTCGTCGATAAGACTTCCGGCTCTTTTTGAGGGCTGTTTTCTTTCCTTTTCACCAGTGGTATCTAAGGCAAGCGACGACTAGTGAACAGAGTTATAGAGTTTTGAAAAGGCGATATTGGGCGGCCGCTCTTTCGTTAAGTCTTAGATGGGTGTCTCGTCATACACAGTGCATCCAGACTACCGTTTGTCTACCAAGCGTTCATATACCCGGATGCATATTCTTAGGTGAAAAGAGTCGATCCTCAAAATAATTCAGCTCTACTATTTGCATTCGTATTCAGTTCTATTTCCAACATAGTGCACAAGGAAAGCTCTGGATATGCTAAGTGTGTCTTGTTAAAGCACTTCCCAACTAATATGACTTCGATGGTACGTCTGATGGTTCTCCGAACTCATATTATCAGCTAGCTATTTAGCAAAGTGTGTGCCTGGTAAAAAGGGGTTAGACAAAAATTCAAAGTTCCGAGCGGAATCCACGTAGGGTCAGAGGCGAGACTAGTGTAGGTGCCATTTGAGCACAGACTGGCCTATATGTGTTCATACGGTTACTTGCAAGTGTGACCTTAGTGTCGTTTTCTGGGCGCAGCTGAAGTTGTCAAGGCTGCACTACGTGGTGAACGGCGCAAAGAACAAATGAAAGCCGCAAAAAACAACACGTCACAAGTTTTTCTAGTGCAAAACACGGTAGTTTATTGATGTGATCCGTTTTCTTTTAATAGGAAAGCGTTAGTTCCACATGTCGAAAAAAAAATGTTTCCGGCGCCGGCGGTGGCGCCGTTCATTACATTACTTCACTCTTTTATCTTTCGAACGAGAAGCACGTATAGCCGCAACCTTTAGGGCTACAGCTGACGTGTTTTAGTAATAGAATGAACTGAAGAAGTGGCTCCTCAGCAGCGCCATTTTCACATATCCGGCCGGCACGCAAAAGAAGGACATAATTATGTGGTTAATCATAGCGAGTACCGTCTCCACCCCTGGCCACTTGTGCCTACTTAAGGGGACATAAAGAGATTTGTGCTATTTTATTTAGAGGACAAAAAATAGATGCTTGCTCTGGAACTACCCAACGCGCTGATCAAGACGGGCTCTTGAAGTTTCTTCGCTCCACTTAGAGAAATTGGAATCGTCTTAGGACCACAAGTTCGAGTAGATGTTTTTGTGCTAGCGTTACCGTTGTTTGAACAGCCAAAGAGATCCGGTTGCATTTTTTGCACTTTTCCCATGATAGGCTTTTTGCGCAATTCCTTTATTTGACTGCTGGCAGCCTCAGGAAACATGACACGCGAACAGTTTAAGTGGTGAATCGAGAAGATGGTCTTGTCTAGGTAATAGTTTCGTAAGCGAAGCTGTTATTGACAACTCAGCGCATAGGGGACCTGGAAACAGCCTTCCTGCGACGAACGCATACAGAAAGCGATCGGCGGTCTGTTAAACGCGATAAGGCACAATGCGTGGGCATTGTTATCATCGATGAGACTGGTCCTTGTTCACACGCCACACACTCTCCTGAGTGGCATGCTTCTTTCCATAAGGTAGTCGTCAGTACCTGTCTACCTTTCCTGGAAGGCTTTCGTGTTGCTCGGTCGCTTGTCGCATTTTGCGCTACCTCACATACAATGGATCCTGTTGGGCTCTTTCTGTTTAATAGCAGTACTTTCTTATCTGGTTTTTGAAGCAAGTTTTCTTGAGGAAACGCTTCTAATTTTTCCTTCTGGTTACGATCGGCGTTTTTAGTCCCTCTGTGCACGTCGTGAGCCACAACCGCACGAATGTGGTCCGTATTGCACGTTTATGGCAAGGTTGTCTTTTTCCTGTGTCTTTCGGCGGTCGTAATAAAGTCAGAGGTTGGTCCATTGATGCTGGATGTAATGAAGACTATAAGCTCGCCATCATACCGTGTGGCTTTACTCTGCAGTCGTGAAGATACTCAGCGCATCGGCAAGCTTATTTCAGTCATCCCCGTACCTGTCACACTGTGGACATGCACGGAAGGCGGCAAGTGCTACGAACAGTTTTCTGAATACGTAACTCAGCCCGTCCAGTTTCCGAAACCAGGCTTAGTTTTCATACCCTGGAACAGGGCACTTCCGAGTCGCATATATCATGAGATTGCGCGATTCAAAAAGTACCACTCGAATGTTCACTGGGTCTTTTCAGTTCAGAACCACAAGGACGTGCTACAGAAAGTTCCTGGGCATTCATGCCAGGTAATTACGGTCACCGAAGCAGAGATCAATGCGCCATCTGAAGGGCACAAGTCTTGCGAAATGCGGAAGGTGTTTTTGAGTCCTAAAGAAGCATTTTCCAAACCGCTAATTCCTGCTGGCACATATCCCAAGCACAGAAAGTTTGAGTACACAGTATTTGACAAACCTGCCGAATCGTGCATAAACTTTCCAGATGAACGTGTGCTTTCTGTTAAAGAGGCTTACGAAACATTAAACAACACGCTGGTTGAGCGATGCAACAATAAGTCGGACAGTGATTCTCTGCTCATGAACAGGCGAGTCGATTTTGTCCTTGGCGGACATGGACCCATCTGTTCTTCGAACTGCTTTCAGTATGCCTACGCTCCTTTCCCAGCAGTCTCCCTCTGTATGATGGTGAGTCGTAGCGGCCCCTTACGTCCTTCGTTTGTGAGCAACTGGCGCTCATTTTTCCAGCTCTCAGCCTTGTTGGCGCCCTTTGCTGTTCTGTTCCTCCTATTAATGTGTCTCCAACAGCGGTTTCTGCCGATCGAGCCTTCAAACCTATCCGCTGCCATTATTTTTCTGGTGAGCTCATACCTCGGTCGCAGTCCTCCTCCGTGCTTGAATTCGCGCAGTATATCCATGAGAGTCTTGATGATTGCGTGGATGATCGGTGTTTTCTTTCTTCCGAATTTCACCCAAACTTTCATCACTGCTTCGCGCAGTATTCCAGAGTACTCTGGCAAGGTTAGGGACATCGACGAGCTGGCCGCGTTGCTCGATGCGGAGAAGATAAGGCCATGCCTCAATACCTTCATTGCGAATCGCATTCAGAAAGCGCCCTGGAATTTAACCTATTTAGAAGCGCTTCGCAGATCACTCAACCGCTGTGGCCGAAACTGCACGACTGACCATGTCTGGCGCGACTGCACTACGAGAATTCAGTCTGGAACGCATGCGGGTGTCATCTTGTGCAACAAGCGGCATATATCCATCGCAGTGAGGAGGCGTCTTGCGGTTGGAGAGCAGAAATTCATGACCGGTGTAGCCTGGTCAGCAGCGCATGGTCAGCTTCTCACAAGGTGAGAATAAGTTCGACTTAAAGCTCTTGATTTTAGGTTCAAATGGTAATAGGAAAAACAATTTACTAAACGATAATTGTTCCCGAAGTACAGCTTCAAGGAAAACTAAGACATCATTCAAGTTATGAGCAAATATTTCGCTATTGATATCATTCAAAAGAAAGAAAGAAAAGCGGAAACCTCGTGCTCTCTTCATCTTTTACTTCTCCTTTGTCCAAGCTGGTTTAACTTAAGCACGTGAGAAAAGTTGCCTTATTCGTGTTGCGGTTATAGGTACTGGTTGCGGTGTGGTAAAGCTGGAAATTTCAATACAATATAACCCCTACGGAATGTTTGAGTAACTGGATCTGAGGGAACATTGCAATCGCAAATTAAAAAAAAAAATATTAAAATAAAACCGGTTCCTTCACAGGCCAAAAAAGGCAGGGGTTTAACGAAGAGACGTTGCAAGCACTGGCGATGTTCTTCACCAAAAGTGAATATTATTAAGGTGAAAAATTTAAAAATTGCATCAGCACAAATGCAGGGACGGCGGTTGCTCTGTTGTTGAAGCGCTGAGCCGCTAACCCAAAAGACGCGGTTTCGATCACGGCCGCGGCGGTCGAATTTCGATGAAGGCAAAATTCTAGAGGCCGTTGTACTGTACGATGTCAGTGCACCCCAGGCGGCCGAGATTTCCGGAGCCGTTGACTACGGCGTCCCTCATAACCTGAGTCGCTTTGGGACGTTAAACCCCCAAACTTCAACAGTAGCAGAGTATAACATTAAAATGGTTTGGTTTGGTTTGTGGGGTTTAACGTCCCAAAGCAACTCGGGCTATGAGAGACGCCCGTAGTGAAGGGCTCCGGAAATTTCCACCACCTGAGGTTCTTTAACGTGCACTGACATCGCACAGCACTCGGGCCTCTAGAATTTCGCCTTCATAGAAAATGTATAAAATAGCGGTATATCATATAATACATCCATTCCTCAATTGTCTGGCGGACTAAGTCATAAATTGCTTTGGTTCCTAAAGCCGCTGTATAAGTCTCCTTTTCTGACGAATCTTTTAGCTTTACCGAGCCTATCGAGTACGTGCGCACAAGTCGTCGAACGGTTTAACCGGCCATGTTGTTGGAGCAGGTGCATATTTTTCGCTGCAACACTGCCAGTTCCCAGCTCCCTTGCCGACGACCGCTGGTTCAAATCGTGAAATCGACAATCAGAGTATAGGGAACTGTAAATGGAACGCATAACGACTACGAGTGACTAGACTCAAACTTTGGCCAAGATGGTTGTATTAATTTTCGTGCTCGTGCTTATCTCACATGAAAAGCCCACGGAGAGGGTGGAGTCTTACGGGCTGAACATAAAAAGGATACGAAAAGTCGTAAAAATTTTGTTCTATGTATATATCCTTTCTCGCCGTGCGAAGATGATGAGGAAGACTAAGGACAACCAAGAAAACTATTCGAGAACCATTACGTACATCATCAGAATTGAATTACGAACATCATCAGTGCACCTTAAAGAACCTCATCCTCAGTCGTTTTGGGGCGTCAAACCCCCACAAACCATAAACCAAACCACAGCTCCCTGCGTTAGTCTTAACTTATGCTGAGCCCTTTTCGTTATCCTCAACGCTTCTTATGGCGGATATTCTAGTTCCACCGCGTTTCAAGTGGCCAAACATATCTTATTTTCTGTGCGAATTTTGATTTCTGCACATTTCTCGTGCCACACGTTCCCCTTATTCCCATATTTCTTTATGCACCGCTCAAACGGAACGTGACAATGAGGGTCTGTCGGTGCAGTTTGCATGACGCGTCACTCACCGCTCATTTTGTACACGCCTACACGTATTCGGTCACTAAACAACTTAAGGCAGACTCTGTTGAGTTGAATTTATCGCATTCACATGCAGACACCAGCACCGCCGGCTGATTTTGGCCTTGGAAGAGCATGGTATCACTGCTGCGAAAGCTGGAAGGCTAACTCCGGGGACCACGGACAAGAGTGTTCTGGTGTCGTTTGACATGCCGTTTTATGATTACATGTACGCCTATGTGACCGGTTGCGGCATAGCTTCATGCGCATTCGTGGTAGAGCTGATTAGCCGCCTCTGCCTCAAGGTGCGGCGGTAAAGTGCAGATGCAACTCACCGCAACCCTGGAAACCCGCGTAGGCTTTGAGAAAGATTTCCGAGCACCTCATATTTGTTCACCTCACGATGGGCACAGTGTTTAACTCGCAAATATTGTCACTTTTATCTGAATAAAATAATCTTGATTCGACGGAAGTTTCCCTTCTTGAGCAGAAAAAAATTATTGGATGGGTAATGGCACAGATTTACTACTTGAGCCTATTCTATCTAATCGGACATCACATGCGAAGAAAAGGCAAATAGCGAGCATGAACGAATGTTTTGTAGAGGCAGTTCGATGTCTATCCAGCGCAGGCGTGGGGGTGTGACCCATAAATTTTATATCAAACCCATGAAATCTACTTTGCTGTTACTGCTTACCATGACCACAAAATTGCTTTAGTTGCATCATTATACAGGCTTAGTCAGATGGGGGGGGGGGGGTCTTATAGGGCTTCAGCCCTACCCCCACCCGCCCACCCGAAATTTTTCTGAACTGTCACCGCCCCGCGCTGGCAGCCCTCGCCAACTCGCCCAGAAACAACACTGAAGCTTAAATATGCTCTAGGTGTTTGCAGCGCACACGAAACACGGACGGACAGAAAAGGGAACGAAACACAGCGCTGACTTTCAACTGAGCTTTATTAGAAAAAGAAGCGACTTTTATACAAAAATTTTTAACATGTGACTCATAAGATGTCAAAACGTCCTACTACATGTGCCATCTAAAATCACTGATACTCTAGATAAAAAGCCCGAAAAAACATGAATGGAAAACACTGAAAGACACGTGTCGCTTAAACCAACTAAAGGGTGTCAAGATCAACAACGGTGAAGGAACAACAGTCGAAAAAACTAACAAAAAAACTATGATACCGAAATGCAAAAGCAGGGTGAAGCTGTATATGGGCTCCCGTTGTCACAAAAAGTAAAAGAAAAAGAAAACAAATTGACAAAAAACAGCACTGAAACGGTATAAAAACATTAACTAAAACAGCATAAAACCCATTATTTAAAGAGTGTCGAAATTTACGGGTGCGCGCCTGCGGCCTACAAGAATCCAAGTTCTTTATCCAGGAGCACTAAGGACACAGCGCTGACGCACATGTCCCCTTTCTGTTGGATGGCTTTTGCCTCGATAATCTCCCTTGTGGTCTGATCGCTGCTTCTACCTAAAATCGTAGTGTCCTGGAACCGTGGTATGCACTTATTGCATTCGCTGCAGTGCACAGCGAGATTTCCTTCTCGTATGTTTGTCTTGCGCAGATTGTCATAATTATTTTTGTGTTCTCGGAGTCGGTCGTTAAGGCATCGGCCCGTTTGTCCTATATAGACTTTCCCGCAGCTTAACGGAATGTGATAAACCACACCTTTGGTACAAGGTACAAACGGAGACCGGTGTTTTTTGGAGCACTGCACACGTGGTGTACCCCACGTCTGAGTAAGCTTGCAAAGCTTTGACAGCTTTTCCGGGGCTGAAAACAATACTCTCAACTTCACTTTATTGCCTATTCGTTTCAAATTGTGGGAGATGCTGTGCAAATAGGGTACTACAACCAGGTTTCGTTTTTGTCGACTCTCAGCCGAAGCTTTCACACTTCCCTTGCTTTTACTCTTAACTTCCCTGTAGATTCGTTCAGCCACCGAGATGATGATCTGCTCCGGATAACCACTTTCTTTCAACTTTGCAGTCTGTTGATAAAACCTGCGCTCCATGGTATGTGGACAGGACTTTTGCAAAGCATTTGTCAAACACAGGTTAATAATGGAACGTTTTACTAGTTTAGAATGTGCCGAGTTGAACGGCAGGACACTTTATTTGCCTCGTGGATCGTATGTCCAGCAGATATGATCTCTCGTACATGTGATACTTAAATCTAGGAACCGGATTGTGTCGTTAGTCGGCAGCTCATGCGCTAACTCGAGTGGTTCGAACAATCTCTGAAAGACTAACAATGCTTGCGTTACATCTGCCTTGAAAGAATCATTGCTATCATCAAAAAGAAGTAAATAATCATCTACATATCTAAACACTTTTACGGCGATGAACTCTGCCAGGTGAAACATCAACATGTTGTCAAGATGGCCTAAAAAAATGTCACTGAGGATGGATGCCGAGCAGGACCCTATGCATACACCTTGTTTTTGCAAATATATTTCGTTATTCCAAGTTACGTAAGTGGATCCAATGTAGAAAGTAAGCATTTCTAAAAACGACTTGACACTCATCCCAACTCCATTCTGGAAAGCTACAGAGCCAAATTTGTCGATGCTATTTTCAAGGTATGTAAGTAACTCCTTCTGCAGAAGAGAGTAATACAAGTCCTTAATATCTATAGAACATGCTTGCATGTTCTTGTGATTCTGGCCTTCCAGAAACCCTATGACATCTGCCGAGCTCTTAATCTGGAAAGAATCATCAAAAGGGATGGTCTTCAGCTTGCCTTACAGAAGTTGGGAAATCGCTTTCTGCCATGAACCTGTTTCTGACACGATTACTCTGAAAGGGCAACCGAGCTTGTGCGTCTTAGCGGAAAACATGAAATGAAGGCTATTGATTTCGGAGCTGTCAATACTTTGGACTAAACGGGTCAGGTTCAGCCTCTCACACAATTTTTTGGTTGTTTGTTTCAATTTTGGTAAGCGTACCTTAGAATCTTCACGGAACACTCCTCTGATGGCGTCAAGGGCTTTCAGTCCGAACATTTCGCTGGAGCACACAACAAGGCCACCTTCCTTATCCTCCGGAAGAACACGCAGCTGGTTTTCGCATAAGAAGGATGTCACCTGCCGCACAGGTAGATGTTTTCTTGTCGAATCCTACATCTACCTGTGCGGCAGGTGACATCCTTCTTATGCGAAAACCAGCTGCGTGTTCTTCCGGAGGATAAGGAAGGTGGCCTTGTTGTGTGCTCCAGCGAAATGTTCGGACTGAAAGCCCTTGACGCCATCAGAGGAGTGTTCCGTGAAGATTCTAAGATTGTTCATTAAAATTACCATTCAAAAACGAAAGTTTTGAGGGCATCAATAACAGATCTTGATTGACCTTGCTTATTGAAAGCCCTGGCCTCGCGGCGTTTCTGAATATATACACTCGGATATTGGTTATTTAAACTTGTGGTATCATTCGTGGCTTTCGTTTGTCCTTCTTTTTCTTTTTTAGCTAACTGCTTTTACTTTTTCATCAAACAAAAGAATACCTTCCTGTAATTATGGGTGAAGAATAATTGTCGCCGTGCAGGCAGTGAAAAAATACGTATTTTCTTATTGATTTCTGCATTCTTCCTCTATGATTTCAACCATACGGTGCTGTCTGCGACCGAAGCATGACCCAAGTACACGTCGCAAATTCTGCCACTCTAGTTTTGTTTTGCCTGGATTGTCAGTCTTTCTGAGTGTAAAGTTTATTATCTGTGACTGCGCAAGATGTTTACTTCCCTTGTTTGACGCATTATATAGAGCGACTTTTGTTTACATGCATAGATTTAATGGAGACAAACGTGTATTCAAATATCTTGTTGCGAGCTTTTGTGTATACATACAGCAACTTTACATACATACATATACATACAGCGCAGAAACGACTCGGACAGTCTAGAACGGTCGACAGCAATCCCACCGCGCGCCGCGTCGGCGAGAGTTGGGAAAGGGGGCAGCCACACACACGAGGCTAGTCGCTCTCCAGGGGTTCTTTCTTTCCCGTGTTACGACGCGCGCAGGCGAGAGCCGTCCGCGCGGTGCTGTTTGTTTATTTATTTTTTTTTTGCTAAGGAGTTAGGAGGCTGCGCTTTTACCCTCTGGTGGTTACAACGGACTACGACAACGGCGACGGCGACGCCGCAAAATGCAGAAACGGTCACCTGAGAGCTGCGCTCTGAAACACTGCTTACATTGGAGAAAGCGTCTGTCAAAGATGTTGCTGTAGGTGACGAATATAGCGATCTTGCAGTCATAACATGTCCCCACAGCGAAGACTTTCCATATTTCGCAGGCACTTGCGGAAATGCCCGTAGAGTTCTGCCCCTATATATTCTCAGCGCAATACACTCATATCATCATACTACCTACCTCAATGGTTGAATCGCTATCTAAACCCAATCCAGCGTTATCATTCTTCAGCCTCTGGTCCAGGACGTCCGTAGAGCTAGTAGACGACCACAGGACTGAAAAGTCTCGGTCAGGGGGCGGTTCGCTCGTATGCCCTACCACGCAGCCGATCCACGAGACAGATGTTCGCCTTTCAATTGGCACTTCTTCCAACGCCCCATCACGCTCAAAGAAAGCTCTTTTGAACTGTCTGGCGGCGGCTAACGATCGCGAGTCCCTGTCGACGGCTTTAGTGAGTTTTAGAATACGGTGACGCTATCGGTTAGGGGATAGCAGAATAGCGGGGCGCCACTGCGCGTGCGCAATACAGAAACTCTTGAGGTCATACACAGATGCCCTGAGAACCTAAAGAAAAGGATTTCTCAGCGCGTAACGGTATCGACCGCTCGTGCCGCCCGCTTACAACGAAGGTGTCACATTGCGCAAGGTGTGGCCTGCGTGAACTGGGTGGCGCCCACGGAGCTTCCGTGGACGATTCAGGGAGGCTATCGCTCTTAAAAAAAGCTGCAACGTTTCCAACAAGAGTCCCTTTTGCCAATTCGTGTCGATAGTGTGCATTCTTAAACGGATAAAGTATACTTTTTGTGGGGTTCCTTACATGAATCTTCGTTTATCTTCTTGTGCTTCGCTGTGTACGGGATAAACGCCAGTTCCTGTTGTTCAAGAAGGTACTGCAGGGAAGGTATTGTATTCTCATATGTCCTTTGTTTAAACTGCTACGACTTCCATGACGGGTGAAATCCGCCTTTTTGACAAGATTTGCGCCATCCGTCAAAAGACGAAAAGCAGTTTCCTACTTGTTGAAAGCAAACGCTTGTGGGAAAAGCAGATGCAGAGCTTACAAAGTGGTGTGTGCTTGACAGCTGTCGCCATCTGTTGCATGCGCCTGCCACTAACATGAAGTGCGCATGGGCAGATGAAGCAGGTGATTTCACTTTCAACAAGTGGAGCTATATGCAGAGCGGCCTTGTGAAAAAGGCGCATTAGAAGCAGCTCTATCTGCTGGCGTCGGTGCAAGCGGCCTTAGCGCGCCGCGGTGTTACTACCCGTACTGGTTTCTGAAGAGCTTGCGTTCGGTTTGGTTTGGTTTATGGGGTTTAACGTCCCAAAGCGACTAAGGCTATGAGAGACGCCGTAGTGGAGGGCTCCGGAAATTTCGACCACCTGGGGTTCTTTAACGTGCACTGACATCGCACAGTACACGGGCCTCGAATTTCTCCTCCAAAGAAATTCAGCCGCCGCGGCCGGGATCGAACCCGCGTCCTTCGGGCCAGCAGCCGAGCACCACAGCCACTGAGCTACCGCGGCGGCAGCTTGCGTTCGAGTCTCACTCAAACATACTCAATTGGCAATTGCTCCACCTGAGTTACTGATTCAAGCGAATAAGTCTCTACCACTGTTCCAAAAGGCCAGACTCCTCTAAAATCGACAGTAGTGAACGTAGCGCTAATCGCCGCTCAATTCGGGAGCTGTCAGTGTACAGGATGCGTGAGGCGTCGTCCATGGGAATGTTCAATCTCCTCACGTTTTCCAGAAGTGTCTCAGGCTCAGCATAGAAACGCCGGCACGCTAAAACGAATTGGGTTGGAATGGCCCACTGGGCTGTTTAGATCTTTGTAGGGGTAAGTAATCACAGTAAAGAGTTCCGTTTGGTAGCCTTTCCGTGCTTCCCTACCTGCCGGACTATCGTTGCTATCGTCGCCACCTCACGAAAATATAATGTAAAAAATAGGGTACATCAGCACTGCTCATTCTCAAGGTCCCATGGAATGCGCTGGCATGGCGGGAAATTTGGATGTGGACCCGAATGATTTCTCGCGTACAGCCGTTAACGTTTCCCCGCGCTTTACCGAAAATGTGGCGCCATCTCTCATCTGATCTCCACTCTACAGAGTGGAGTGCATTTTTCAGGGGCCCGCGAGATGACGCTACCATCGCAGTTTTAAATTGGCAGGTGTTTTTTCACCTTTATGGAGAAAAAATGCCAAAATAAGTCGACAAACTTGATGGCGTCCCAAAGACATTAGGGAGCCAATGGAAAGAAATACCGCCTGACTTTGACATAGGTCTCGATTTAGCTTCCCATTGAACAATGCGCAATCTACACTGCATCGCGACATGGAGGAAGAAATGAACTAAGGAGCGGCCATGTGGTCACTTTTTTCGAAGCGGCCTCGCATTAGGAAGTTGGCTCGTCCTTTCCGCTTCGTTCTCTCTCCTCGCCTTCTTCCTTCTCCGCCTAGTTTCGGCGCGCAAATAACGTGTACTCACGGCTCGGGTAACGCTGCATCCAATGAAAGCGAAACTTTTCAAACCGTAGTTCGTAGTCTTGATGTGGTTCTTATTAAAATCGGATAAATTAGTCCACCGCGTGCAACTCTGTCTGTATAGGTCACCTTCGCGGCATTGCATGGGAAAAAGGGGATGGGAAATTACGGAGAAAGTGTAGAAAAGTGGAAAAGCGGGATTGTGAGACACCGCGACTTAGCAGTGGAGTGTCACATGCCACTGATCTTTCCAGTCGATGGCAGTCTTTTCAGTCCACATTGATGTGGGTTCTTTTCTGTGTACACATGAGCTTGGTTTCTATCTCGCACTAGTAGCAGGGTGGATGTCAAGGATGTGCTCCCCACCGCCTGCAAAGTTTTGTATGCAGTAATCCATATATCTACATGCATTCTGAGTCATATTTTCTGTACACAGTTTTGTTTTGAAACCCAACGTTTCACAACATGTTTGCTCAGTGCATATTTAGCGTCAGTGCTCTTTTATGTTTTCTCCGTGTGTCACTTATGAGTAGATTATTAAGCTGCGTTACCAGCAGGGCATCTTGTGCTGGGAGATGGTACCAAGATTTGTTCTTCAAACAATGTAATGTGTGCAGGCCGCTCTTATGTGAACACATTACTGTGCGACTGGAATTTTCCAGTTTACAGCAAGCTTTTAACATCAGCACTTTTCTCCCCAAAACTTTTGTTCTCTTTACAGTGTTTGTTCTCCTTTCAGCAATACACTCCCTATGCATTCACTGCCTTCGTATTTTGGTCCAGAGAGCCTTAATAAATATTTTGACTGAAATGTATTTGTGTTTACAATTCATTACTTTTACCATTGAAGAAATTAAACAACCAATGTAATCCAATGACCAACACATTCTACATTATGTCTACTACACTGTTCAGGCCACAGCCCGAAGAAAACAGATGAGCATGTTTGGTACTAGGCGAAGAGTAAGCTCGCTTGCCTGTGCCCTGCTGTAATTGAAATGCATGAGTAGAATAGCCCATAGGCTCAGCCACGCTATACAAAGACGTATTTCCTCACACAAGGGATGGAAATATGCTGTGTCCTGCGAAGGTTGCATGCCCACTTCGTGCTTAGATGTTTTTATGTCAACAAATGCACTAGTGAGCTGAAAGCTTCCCGGATGGTGGGATTGAAGTTAGATTTTGGTGACTGTCTTAATTTAGATGTGCTGAGAAGAAGCATGTAGGTTAGATGCTTAAAAAAATTGCCTTGCAGTGTGATTTTAGGGCTGAGTGCACATTCTAATGGTGCGCATAAACAGTTTTACGCGGGCACGAGTTGCTTACTAATTGTTTTCGTTCGGGCACTTTGGAAGCAGGACTATACCTGACAACCAAAACCTGCGCGCCAATAACTTGCTTTTTAATTAATCAGATATGACACATGTATGTCGGTAGTATAAAATATCGGCCCACAAAGCGGCACCGATCTAAAGGAATGGTGCCAGAGCGGATATGTTGTACGCTGCAGGCCGTGAAGATCTAGTACTGAATACATCGTTGTGAGCTGTTGCCAGCAGTCAGAGCGCGCTAGCCGAACAGCCACCCTATCGACCCCACTGACGCTACGTTTCTCAAGTGTTTAAGCTTGCAGTGCTTTAGGGCCACGAGGGAGACGAATTCGACCGCGTTGGCTACTAAATGTCTATCCATGTCTTCAAGCGGTACAGTTATATCCATAAAGTCTTTCTGTGCTCTGCTGTTAAAATTGCACGAAAGAGAGCGGAGCGGACTGGAACTGCTATATTCGTGCGCCACCTGATAACCACTTATGTCCTTTGAACATCCTAAGAATGACTAGTGTTGGATATTGTGTACTTCTTATAGACATCGCAATTAATGCAGGGAATGCACCGAAGATGTTCCACAGATCATCAGAAATGCATCGGTACCTCTAGCATAGGATGTGCATAGATCAAATGGTTGGATATTTGTCGCAACCAGGGGATATCCATGATCATATAATGTTCTTCTAATGGATATCCTAATTTGTCCATGGAACACACTGAGGATATTCTATAGATCACCAAAAGTGCTTCTTTACCCCTAGTAATGGGTGTGCACTAGACCTCGCAGTTGGATATTTGCCGCATCCGCTGGATGGCCACAAAAGCTACATGCGGAGCTCCATGGTTCGTGGACGTGCTCCAGCTTATGATGCACATCTAATGGACTTCCCTTTTAGGACATGACGTTTCGATCTTTCCGGTACGTCGAATTGATATTAGTGGTTCACTGGGCCATACCTCCCTCAGATGCACGGAGCCACAGCGCTGACGCCAAGCGTCCGTTTTGTACGTTATTATAGCCAGTCGATCTCACTGCTACCTGCCTGTGGGTGGCGCTGTCTTTGCGGGCTGTACCGGCTGCATTTGGCAAATAGTCATCCTGGTGCGCAAAGGAACACCGTGTTTTTCTTCCATATGACATCAAAGCTGAGCACAGAACCAGAATGTTGTGATTGTTTTCTTTTTTCGAAAATCATCAGAGATAATGGCGAATTCTCCTTACATCGCAGGCCTGTATTCGCGTGGCGTGAAACCGATTCAGACGAATGCGATGGGCAGAGATGTCTCCGAGCTGGATGAAAGGCGTTTGTTTTTACTCACTCGGTGGTATAAATTTAAAGCATTATGAGGTCATTTCTGCGGTGCATATATTCAGGAAACAAATGGATGAGCAATAAGAGACGAAGATATATTTCATGCCAGTTAATCTTTTCTGGTGGTAGTCCTCTGCGCGGAATCCAGGAGTGCTGAATTTCTCAAAGAAACGCAATAAAGATGCGGGGGCAACCAATGCAATTTTGTGCCAAAAATCGAAGCCATAGGATATTCTTTGGCTGGTTCATTTAAACTTGGTGTTCTGTTAGCTAAGTATAATAAAACCCCATGGTACCGTGTCTTTCTGAGACATGTTCACCTCTTTTGTTATTGCCTTCTCGCCCTCCATAGTGGGTAACTAACGCACCAACGTTTAAGGAGCATGCGCCGGTGGTGTTGGTAGCATGTGGAAAAGAAACCTAGTAAAGAGCACCTGAGACGCTGTCCGCGCAGATTTCTCCGCCTTTCCTCTCACTAAACTTACGTTTCTCTCTCTTCGGCAGTCCCAAGTCTATCAGTCCTGTGGCAGGCACGGCAAGGCCAGGATCGATGGATTGAAAAGATGTTTTGTTGTTGCAGGGAGTCTTTCTCCCCTTCCTTATAGGGCGCCACATCTGGTGAAAAAAAGCAAAAGGCACCTTGCTGCACATAAAACCTAGTAACGTGGCACAAAAAGTCTGCGGCTTATATCAGTATATGAAGTTTCGGAGGAGCCATGGAATTATTTCGGAGGTCAACGTTAAATATTTCTGGAGTTTAAAAAATCGCCTTTCGTGAACGTTTCAGTTAGTATGTGGCGCCATCTTTCGCCTAAGCTGCACACTACTACCGAGAGCACATTACTTCATTGCGCGGAAGATGACGGTAACGGTGCGTTTTAAAGTTACAAGTATTTCTTCAACGTACACCGCAAAATACAACAAAAAGATTTTTCCAATCAGGCACGACGGGGCTGCGGAGAGGCGGGGTATTCAAACATGAATTGAAAAGAAGACAAAAAAATGTTTTCCAGAATGGCTCACGATTTCATGCATAGTTTTCTTCTACTCTGCGCAATCTACAAAGGAGCTGGCCTACTCACGTACTGTCGCAGGCTCCGCAGTATTTTGGCTGTAGCACCTGAACTTTTCATTTCAGGTTTTAAAAGTGGCAGTTCGCAGTATGAAACAGGTATATAATGAAATTTCTCGGTTTTTCTTTTACCTCCTACTCTCTATGTTTATTTTTTCTGCCGGTTTTCATTAGCGCTATGGGAATGCGGCCACCAGGTATAGTACGGTTGGGAAATAGCGTATAGAGCCGATATTTTGTGATGCTCATTTAATTTAACCTCGTTATGGCCGCAGGTGCCGTTGGTAAAGATCTGTTGTTTTTAATGTTCTTCTCGTGGAGGCCAAAGTCACTCCGATATATCACCTCTGCTCCGGAGACCTTTACCGCTGGCCATCTATCGTTATCAAGCAGGAAGGATATGCTACAAAACTCAATCTATTGCGTCAGAAAATCGAAAGCACCTTCGACATTTACCTAAAGAGCACAACCATGGTGCCATTATAATCCGCTAGAGTCCATCGCTCTGTTCGTCAGTGCCATGTGCTGGTGCCGAAAGTTTGTCAATAAAAGCCAAGTTGTAGGCGACGACATAACGATCATTTAATGGACAGTTATTTCTTTTCAGCTTCGTGTTTGTCACCAAGCTGGTCTGAGCGGTCATTAAATTTCGAATGACTGCGCGGCCTTACCATTAGGTGTTGCTGTAATGAGTATTAGGCTGACATTTCTCGTCAGCTTCATGTGTCCTAGAAGTAGAAGAAATGGAAGTAAATGATCCCAGGACGCTTGCGTGATGAGGTTACCATAATATTTAAGTTGAAATGCCGCACAGGACGTCTCTTAGAAAATATGGAGTATGGTGTTTTTTTTTTGCATATATGTTTTCCTGAGCTGTGACAACTTCTATCTATCCCAGAAGCAGTAGGCTTTTATAGCCGTGCTTATATCTAATTCAGCTAGCAGTTCTAAAATGGCACCACATTTAACACGTCGTGGCCCCCAAATGTAACCTCAATCTAATTTAAAGATGGCACACAATTTCCTGTATAAGAAAACATGGACTACTTTCGCCTGCTGAGGACTACACTTGAACATCAACCAGCCTACGTAGCTCGGCCATAAAAGAAGGAATGGTTAATTTTCGTCGCACTGTTTTCAGTGAGCCTATTAGTGCTAAGGTTGAGAGGATGAACTTTGGTCTACTTAGTAGTGTTTTCTGAGACAAGTGTGCCATATCATAAATCTGAATTTCACATTTCTAGATAATGATCCTATGTACTTGCAAATTCTACCGAGCAAGACACAGGCGAAAGATTGTAAAGACGTGCGGTTTTAAAAAATCGAGGAATTTTTTGTGTTTTCTGCTGAAACACAGTTTAGGCTTGTCTCGGGTCTTATATGATTCGAATATTCTTTGGGGTGTGTGTTTGAAAAGAAAAAATCAAGCATAATTGAGGCTGCCTTGCGATATATGGTTTCTCTACACATCTGTATTAGTATTGACCGTTTATAATTTAAACATACCGAAAATTGGGAAGAACAACAAAATAATAGGCAGTCACCACTAAAAATTCCACTTCTGTAAATTTTGTACTTATGTAAGCGTCATGAAAAAGCCGAAGTGAGTGTAGAAGAAGTTATGAATAAGAAGTGGGGATAACGCGGAGACCTCTAAAGTTGACTGCACCGCATGTTTTCAACTCAAGGCTCAACGACTTTTTATCCCTTCAAAAAATGTGCTTTTGCTTGTCGGTAAAACCGTGCATTAACAAGATAACTATTCCCACCCTCCTGTATTTTTAAGGCATACATGATGAAAGTCTGTGTTGCTACCCGCCCATCCTTGTGGAAGTTTAGCGCCCGTTACGCCTGATTTTTTCTCTGTGACACAGAAATTTTGGATATTTTTATAAAGTATCTTCATGAAATACGTAAAAATTGGGAGTGCAGTGCCTGTTTTTAAGGACATCAAGATGTTAAAGAAGCATGAGTTCACAGGCGGGGCTTATATATATATATATATATATTGGAATGAAGAAGATGACTCAGCACTGAGTCAAGGCGGGATGAGTCATCCTGTCAAAGAAGTTGCACATGGCGGAAGTTTTTCCCCTCTTTTGCTCCATTGTGTCTTGTTTACTCGTTTAAGTGGACAACTTTTGAGTGCATCTCAAATCTATGCCGTGCTTCGACCACTGTTTGTCTCCATACACTTTGCTAGCTGTCCGCTGTGTTAGGACTCAGTTCTCGGTCCATTCTCCCCTCCCGCTCTTTTTATTTTTTTTAGAGCGCAGCTCTTTGGCGTCCGTTCCTGGGTTTCGCGTCGTCGTCGGCGTCGGCGTTGTCGTCGGCCTCGTAACCAGCTCCGCCCCCCTTTCATCCCCCCAGCGCTATCGGCGTCAGCGGCATCAGTCAGTCGCTGCTATCTCTTCCCTCCTCCCTTTATCGTGTTGTCCGCTTGCTGCGCGCGCTTCTGCCCCCATCGTTTGCCGCTGGGTGTACACGCCGCCCCCCTCCCCCCTCTTCCTGCGAGTCTCCGGTTGTCAAAGCGCCGGCTCGAACTTAATTCCTTTCTTCGCTCCTCCTCCAATGCAACCCCTGTGCGGTGGCAATCAGAGAGCCAGATCGGTGGCGGCGGATCTGTATATTTGCACCGCCCGAGCCGAAATTGCGAATACGTGTGAAAAATAAAAAAACAATTCTGTGATAGCGCATACATGTGATGCTCGATTTCTTTGCCCCAATCTATCGAAAAGGTGAAACAGCTTATTTGCTGCGCTCAAATTTCGCATTAGGAAGTAACGTAATCGTCGGTAATTTTTTCTCCCCTTTTCTCCTTTTTTGTCTTTTCTCCCCGCGACCGCATACGTGGGTGGCGGGCGACGACATTTACCCTCCCCGCTCCCTGTCACGTGTGTGTATTTTTTGTTAATTTTTCTTTTTTTCTCTTCCCTGAGCCGCTCTTCCTTCTGCATCGTCGGCTTGTTTTATGTGTCGAACACCTGTACAGATAAAGACCCTTTAAGAAGAGAAGCAAGAACCATGTAACTTCAGTCTTGAAAAAGGGCAGGCTCTGTCCGAAACGTCGACTCCCAATAAACGTTTACTTAAAAGAAGCGTTTCTGAATTTCGCATCTTATTTAAACTAGCAACCAAGTACGCTTATCTTATTGTGCTATATATATATATATATATATATATATAGATGCGAAATTGAGAAACGCTTCGTTTATTGGGAGTCGACGTTTCGGACAGAGCCTGTCCTTTTTCAAGACTGAGGTTACATGGTTCTTGCTTCTCTTCTTAAAGGGTCTCCATCTGTACACGTGTTCGACACCTGAGCCAAAACAAGCCGACACTGCAGAAGGAAGAACGGCTCAGGGAAGAGAAAAAAAAAAGAAAAAAAGAAAAAAATAACAAAAAATACACAAACGGGGCAGGGGGTGGGGAGGGTAAATGTCGTCGCCCGCCACCCACGTATGCGGTCGCGGGGAGAAAAGAAAAAAGGAAAAAAGGGGAGGGGAAAAAAAGGAAGAGCGGGAGGGGAATATGGACAGAGAACTGAGTCCTAACACAGCGGACAGCTAGCAAAGTGTATAGAGACAAACAGTGGCCGACGCACAGCATAGATTTGAGGTGCACTCAAATGTTGTCCACTTAAACGAGTAAACAAGATACAATGAAGCAAAAGGGCGGGGAAAAAAAAAAAAAAAAGACTTCCGCCATGTGCAACTTCTTTGGCAGGATGAGTCAAGGCGGGCAGAGTGGAATTTAACGAGACACACGTGGAGTGTACCTGCACACACCCACACAGGCAACAAAAAAAGGAAAAGAAAAGGCCGGAAACGGAGGCGACTTTGGGGAAGAATCGTCGCGTGGGGCCACTATGAATGGCGGGGGTGCTTAAGTTCTTTGACGGCGCCGCTCTCGTCAAGATGGTCGAACGGGGGAAGGTAAGAACGCTGTGGGCGATGAGGCCATCGGTGTAAGCGTATGGGAGAAAGCTTGCGAGGCCTGTCAGGCCGGAAATCCAAGGTCAGTACTGGATTTGAGGGGGCGTATTGAAGACAAAGCGCCCAGGTTCTCATTAATGCCTTGGGCAATTGTTCCAAACTTATAAATAAAGTACGACTCGCGTTGCTCCCGCTCCCGGGTGTTGTTGAACCCACCCTGTAAGACTGTTAATTTAAGTGCTTCAAATGGGTGTTTTTTGTCATTAATGTGTTTTGACAAGGGGAGGTTAGGTAGAGATAGGGCATGAGCGCGGTGGTTATTAAAGCGAAATCGTAGAGGGTTAACCGTCTGCCCAATGTACTGCATACTGCACACACCACATTCTAGGAGGTAGATAACGTTGGAGGAGTCACAATTAAAGTCGCCATTGATTTTCCATTTAAAGCCTGAGGCTGTGCTTATCGCACAGCTGGTTGTTTGCATATGTTTGCAGACGTGGCATCTACTTTTGGCGCAGGGTCGGCAACCCAACCCAAGGTGGTTATGTGTTTTTGAGTGTACGAGAATGTTTTGAATGTTTTTCGGTCGTCTGTAGACTACGTGAGGGGGAGTAGTGAAAATTTTTGCGAGGCGCTCGCTTTGTTCGAGAATGTTGAAATGTTTTTTAAGGATTTTGTTTACGTTGGGGGGATTACCTGTGTAGGTGAGTACCAAGTTTGCCCGGTGATCTGTTTCTTCGCTGCGTCGACGTCCATCTAGTATTTCATCTCGGTTGAGTTTAGATGCCCTTTCAATTGCATCGTCGACAATGGCGGGGGGATATCTTTGCTTGGTGAGGACCTCTCGCATGCGATTGGAATTTCTCTTGAAGTCTTGATCTTGTGAACAGATTGCTACAAGCTCTGGGTCCGGTTTCCAGGATAGCATTATTAATCTATCATCCAGCGCCCTAACAATTGACGAGAAATCAGTTCTTTCTCGAGGTCTTACGTTCTGCCCCACCACAAGTAAATACAATGAATTCTCAGTTTTAAAAGATTTGGACAATTTTGCACGAATGTTGCGACTGAAAGAATACTTTTGTGACAGGCCCCAACTTAGTGCAGACAGCAGAGAATTCTGCGTTACAAACCAACACTGGACTCCTACCATGGGAAGAGACAAACACTTGGATATGTATATTAATGCGGTCCAGAACGACATAATTCACGCTTACAAAAGCCACACTCCAGGGAGACCGAACCTGTCCAAAAAAGAACGGGGTGCATTGAAGGCTCTCAGCAGACGGACAGATATAACCATAAAGCCAGCAGATAAAGGAGGCGGTATAGTAGTAATGGATAGTGAAGCATACATTGAGGAAGGCTTGAGACAACTCTCTAACACTTGCTTCTACCAGCTTCTTGAAAAAAACCCAACTCCACAATACCAACAATATATAGCAGAGACTCTGGATCAGCTTGCGCAAAAAGGGGACATAACCCTAAGGTTATTTAAAGCCCTCCTCGCACCACACCCGTCGCCAGGTCGATTTTACTTACTACCGAAAATCCACAAAAAGGATAATCCTGGCCGCCCTATAGTATCTGGCATTGGCACGATTACAGAACCAATTTCCAGTTACATTGACACACTAATCAGGCATATTCCAACAACACACCCATCCTACATACGAGACACAAACCATTTCCTTCGCGAAATAGAGGGCCTTAAACTTCCGGAAGGTGCCTTTCTGGTAACATTAGATGTAATCTCACTCTACACTAATATTCCTCATTCCGATGGCATCAGATCTCTGACCGAAGCGTACAGACAAGATAGAAAAGAGGAGTCTCCTGCCACACGTGTTCTAGAAATACTTGCGAAAATCGTACTCGAATACAACAACTTTGAATTCAACAATCAACACTACTTACAAATTAATGGCACAGCCATGGGTACAAGGATGGCCCCCGCCTACGCCAACATCTTCATGCATAGTATTGAATCTAAATTCTTGCAAGATTCTCTCATCAAGCCCTTCCTATACAAACGCTATTTGGATGACATTTTTCTAATTTGGACTGACACAGAGCAAGAACTCCTACATTTTATTGAACAATTCAACCTTGTCCACCCCAACATATCATTCACTCACGCGTACTCCCACACCTCAATTAACTTCCTAGATGTCGAGATTTCGGTAACGGAAGGCTCACTTAACACCAGCGTATATAGAAAACCGACGGACCGTCAACAATACTTACACTTTCAAAGTTGTCACCCTCGCCACTCCAAAACAAGTATTCCATACTCTCAGGCACACCGATTTAAAAGAATCTGTTCACAAGATCAAGACTTCAAGAGAAATTCCAATCGCATGCGAGAGGTCCTCACCAAGCAAAGATATCCCCCCGCCATTGTCGACGATGCAATTGAAAGGGCATCTAAACTCAACCGAGATGAAATACTAGATGGACGTCGACGCAGCGAAGAAACAGATCACCGGGCAAACTTGGTACTCACCTACACAGGTAATCCCCCCAACGTAAACAAAATCCTTAAAAAACATTTCAACATTCTCGAACAAAGCGAGCGCCTCGCAAATATTTTCACTACTCCCCCTCACGTAGTCTACAGACGACCGAAAAACATTCAAAACATTCTCGTACACTCAAAAACACATAACCACCTTGGGTTGGGTTGCCGACCCTGCGCCAAAAGTAGATGCCACGTCTGCAAACATATGCAAACAACCAGCTGTGCGATAAGCACAGCCTCAGGCTTTAAATGGAAAATCAATGGCGACTTTAATTGTGACTCCTCCAACGTTATCTACCTCCTAGAATGTGGTGTGTGCAGTATGCAGTACATTGGGCAGACGGTTAACCCTCTACGATTTCGCTTTAATAACCACCGCGCTCATGCCCTATCTCTACCTAACCTCCCCTTGTCAAAACACATTAATGACAAAAAACACCCATTTGAAGCACTTAAATTAACAGTCTTACAGGGTGGGTTCAACAACACCCGGGAGCGGGAGCAACGCGAGTCGTACTTTATTTATAAGTTTGGAACAATTGCCCAAGGCATTAATGAGAACCTGGGCGCTTTGTCTTCAATACGCCCCCTCAAATCCAGTACTGACCTTGGATTTCCGGCCTGACAGGCCTCGCAAGCTTTCTCCCATACGCTTACACCGATGGCCTCATCGCCCACAGCGTTCTTACCTTCCCCCGTTCGACCATCTTGACGAGAGCGGCGCCGTCAAAGAACTTAAGCACCCCCGCCATTCATAGTGGCCCCACGCGACGATTCTTCCCCAAAGTCGCCTCCGTTTCCGGCCTTTTCTTTTCCTTTTTTTGTTGCCTGTGTGGGTGTGTGCAGGTACACTCCACGTGTGTCTCGTTAAATTCCACTCTGCCCGCCTTGACTCATCCTGCCAAAGAAGTTGCACATGGCGGAAGTCTTTTTTTTTTTTTTCCCCGCCCTTTTGCTTCATTGTATCTTGTTTACTCGTTTAAGTGGACAACATTTGAGTGCACCTCAAATCTATGCTGTGCGTCGGCCACTGTTTGTCTCTATACACTTTGCTAGCTGTCCGCTGTGTTAGGACTCAGTTCTCTGTCCATATTCCCCTCCCGCTCTTCCTTTTTTTCCCCTCCCCTTTTTTCCTTTTTTCTTTTCTCCCCGCGACCGCATACGTGGGTGGCGGGCGACGACATTTACCCTCCCCACCCCCTGCCCCGTTTGTGTATTTTTTGTTATTTTTTTCTTTTTTTCTTTTTTTTTTTCTCTTCCCTGAGCCGTTCTTCCTTCTGCAGTGTCGGCTTGTTTTGGCTCAGGTGTCGAACACGTGTACAGATGGAGACCCTTTAAGAAGAGAAGCAAGAACCATGTAACCTCAGTCTTGAAAAAGGACAGGCTCTGTCCGAAACGTCGACTCCCAATAAACGAAGCGTTTCTCAATTTCGCATCTTATTTTAAACTAGCAACCAAGTACGTTTACCTTATTGTGCTATATATATATATATATATATATATATATATATATATATATATAGCCAAGTATACGCTTCGTTAAAGGAAACATATTTATTCGACCCGATCTTCTTCAGGAGTGATTTTACTTTGTTAATGCATCCCCTTTTATAGGGGTGGGCACAGTACAGGTAAGTGGGAAACACAAAGCACATAGCAGGAAAATACACATAAAAATTATTACAGGCAGTGCGACGCACACGAGAAAAAAAAGAGAGTGCCAGGAACAGGTACTCAGTAAGAAAATACAACGGCCTCTGCATTGTTAAGCACCACAGGCTTACTTATTGACAGGCGTGTCCAGCTTGGAGGTACTCGACAGGTGCGTGGCCATGCAGTAAGTTTCATAAAAAAATGCGAGAACTTGTTCCTTCTCCTGGCCGCGAGGGCAAGAAAAAAAAATAAAAATACATAAATCTGACCTTCCAACAGATATATATATATATATATATATATATATATATATATATATATATATATATATAAATAATTAAATAAATTTTAAAAAAATCCGCTGTGCCCATTGGTTTCTTTGGCTGTTGGCTTCGCTCATATTTATAACGAGCCCCTCATACCCCTTCCCTTGTTTGCTTAATTGCTTAGGGAGGGCCTCGGTTCTGGCAGCCTTGACGCCATAGGAAGCATAAGAGGGTTCTCACGCAGCTTCCACCCTCTCCGTTCGATGACGTTCTACGTCACAGCTGCGGTAACTCAGGATGTTCTACGTCCGCCGCTTATGAACGTGGGTGGCGCTGATGAACACTCTCAAAGGTTAGGTTACTTGCAAACATAAATACCCCGAAAGCAGAAGATTTGACAGCCGTCCCCGTAGCTCAGAGGTAGAGCACCGGACGCGTAATTCAGAGGTCGTGGGTTCGGATCCCACCGGCGGCATGTGGTTGTTTTTTGTTCTGCTTTTGTAATCAATTAGCTTTAAGCGATAACATATTCAGTAATATTCTAAATTGATCAACACCACAAAATAAATAAATTAATTAAAAAAAATCCCCTGTGCCCCTTGATTTCCGTGGCTGTTGGCTTCTCTCATATATATATACATGTATATATATATATATATATATATATATATATATATATATATATATATATATATATATATATATATATATATATAGTAGTTGCAGGAGGTCTTGTCGTTCAATGGGCCAGGAAGACTTGTAGAAGAAGGGGTCACAACCTTGCAATTATCTTAATTTAATACCGACAGTTTCGGACGGAGGACCGTCCTTCCTCAGGGTATACACAAGAATGAACACAATTTCTCATTTTCTCCGCAGCGTGCGCAAAGGGTGAGGTGAAACCACTCTCTCTCACGTTAGTGGAAAGGGACGCAAAGTCAGTATAAGACGCAAGTGCTCCAGTCCATTTAGGGGGAAGAGGGTGACGGTTGCGAAAGACAGGGAAGGGGAAAAACATATATGCACAAAAATATAAAAATAAAGGAAGCAAAAGTAACATTAAAAAATAAAAATAAATATAGGAAGGCAACGCGGAGGCTTGGGTAACAAAGCTATAGAAATAGATAGGGAGGGAACTAGTTGCTTCTCAGAAGGAATGTTTCGAGAGAAGCTCCCTTCGGTGTGGGTGGTGAACCCAGCAGAATTAACACAAACAATATTCTAACAAGGAAAGTACAAAGCAAAACCACAAATAAAACAAAAAAAGAAACACAAAAAGAAGAAAGAAACAAGCGCACGCATGCATGTGTACAGTGTATAACATCACAGAACGGACCGCTCCCCAGCGGTGCAGGTGTTTTGGACCGTTGTAACGTGAGTTACGAGTCAGCCACAAGATTTAGAGCTGTTTAAGACAAGCCCGTTATCGCCATGGCGGAAGCGCGGCGCCGCGGTCGAGGGAGGCAGGGCGGCCGGCCAGACGCCGTGCGGGAACCCGATCCCGCAGCCGAGTGCCGCGGCGTCCGACCCACAGTAGGCCATACCCTTCGTGCTTTTCGTCGCGAAGGCATTCGAGTACAGACTGGTTTTTCAAAAGAAGGGGCCGAAAGGACGGGTGAGAAGGAACCTAAAGAGTAAATACGTTCAGAAAACTCGCTGCCGCCACAGGTACGGCCCGCTCCCCAGAAACTCACTCACCGTCATTTCTAAAAATCCGGAAAACTATCGAAAAACGAATTAGATATGAATCCCACGCGACCACTCTAACTAGCTATTCAGAATCGGAAGCCATACCAAAAGGTTTGCGACTGCAGCTTACCCCGGCGATGACAACCCTTAACGCAGATGAGGACGCGGAATGGAAACAGATTGTACATGACAGTTCATTACGTCTTGTGGACCTAATTATACGGCACAGCCAACGAAAAGCTCTCGAATTCGAGCATGTCGAACAATCCTTACGTCGTGAACCGGACCTTACGCCGAGAGAAATAACTGAGCTAAAAGAATTCGAAGAACGAAAGAAAAAAGACACAAATATGCAGAAACTTAGCAAACTCCGGCGAGACGGTGTCACCCCGGCGCCACGTTCACCAATTCCGCCTTCTACTAAAAGCACGCTAGGCCCTGAGCAACCTAATACTAGCCGGTCTTCCATCGAGGCTGACAACATTGTGAACGTATCGAGCCATCCACTCTCTCCTTCGGAACGAAAGTTGCTCTCCAAGGGTTTAACTTTCTGCCCGACAACCGGAAAATTCAACGAATTCCAATTATATCAGGATCTGGATAACTTTGCAAGGAATCTACGTCTGCGCGAGTACTTCCGAAACTGCGAAAGCAACCGTGAAATCAACATACCCGGGACATCAAACCAATCATGGACTCCAAACGAACACAGAGATAAACATCTAGATATGTACATCGCCGCCGTTCAAAAGGATATCATCGCCTTATATTCAAAATCAAAATCAAAAAAAGTCCCGAACAACCTCTCATCCGAGGAACGGCGAGCCCTCGACTCTTTAAATCAGCGATCTGACATTGTCATCAAGCCGGCGGACAAAGGCGGTGCTGTTGTTGTTATGGACAAGTCCGAATACATAACAGAAGGTTTCCGGCAATTGGAAAACGAACAATTTTACACGGAGCTAACCAGTGATCCCACAGGTCAATTCGAAATCGAAATTAACAATAAGTTAAAATCACTTCATCAAGATCAAAAGATATCCGGGGAAATTCTTAAAGCAATGACTCCAGTCAGACCAGTCCCTGGACGGTTCTACCTACTCCCGAAAATACACAAACCCAACCGTCCGGGCCGTCCCATTGTGTCAAGCAACGGCACACTCACCGAAAATATATCTAGCGTCCTCGACTTCCTTTTGAAGGACATTATACCAACTATCCCGGCCTACATTAAGGACACAAATCCCTTTCTCAGAGTGATATCTAACCTCAAAATTCCCAACCGAAGCTTCTTGGTTACAATGGATGTGACATCTTTATATGCAAATATCCCCCACCCAGGCGGCATACGCGCGACAGTGGATGCATACTTGAGGACAGATCCCCCCGTTCATCTTGATGAGGAAACTCTTTCTGCAATCCTAGGCTTAGTACTGAACTACAACAACTTTGAATTTGAGGGAAGACACTATCTTCAGGTCAACGGCACGGCGATGGGAACAAAGATGGCTCCGGCCTACGCTAACTTATTCATGGCAGCACTGGAAACAGAATTCCTTGACACTCAGTCCTTGAAACCACTCCTTTATAAACGTTTCCTGGACGATATTTTTTTCATTTGGCCGCACGACGAAGCCAGCCTCTTGGCATTCATAGCGAGGTATAACGCATTTCATCCTTCCATATCGTTCACCCACAGCATGTCAACAAAATTTATAAACTTTTTGGACGTTCAAATAGAGAAAAAAGGCAGCGTGCTTAGGACAACCCACTACAAAAAACCCACTGACCGCCAGCAGTACCTACATTTTAAGAGCAGCCACCCACGGCACTGTAAGACTGGCATACCCTACTCACAGGCTCACAGATACCGACGGATTTGCTCTGAGCTCGAAGACTTTGACCGCCATGCTGAGCAGCTAAAAACAAATCTTTTACTTAAGGAATATCCAGCGTCCATCGTCGATGACGCTATCCTGAAAGCTCGTGGTTTAGACAGGAATAAAATAATAAATTCCCCACAATCGCGGGATAGTGAAAGGCCAAGCAACCTTATTCTCACGCATTCATCTAACATTCCACGTGTTAATAGTATCCTATCAAAACATTTTAATATTATCCAGCAAAGCAGTCACTTGTCTCTCATTTTTAAACAACCACCAAGAGCAGTATACCGGCGCAGTAGGAACCTGAGGGACATTTTAGTTAAGTCCAAAACAACGTCCAACTCCAACCCGAGTCCTGGATGTCAACCGTGCCGTAAGCCACGTTGCAAGGTTTGCAGTCATATGCAGACTACAACCATCGCTAAAGGAACATTCTCCGATTTCACCTTCAGGATTAGGGAAACCCTGAATTGCGACAGCGCGAACGTAGTGTATATGCTACACTGCAGTGTGTGTGTGGCATGGAATACATCGGTCAAACGGAAACACCGTTCAGGTTGCGTTTTAACAACCACAAGGCCCATACTCACGCGCTGCCAAATCTTCCTTTTTCTAAGCACCTGTGCCTGCCCCAGCATGCATTCGAAAACATTCACGTCATCCTTCTCCAATCAGGTTTCCAAACAAGTCGCCAAAGAGAACAAAGAGAGTCGTATTTCATACACAAATTTCGGACACTAACACATGGAATTAATGAAAACTTGGGCAGTTTTACCTTCCTCAAAAGCCTAACAAGCTAGAACAATTTGAACGTCTGGAATCCCTCCTCTTCCATGAAGCCTGCACTCTGCGGGGTCCCACGTCCCCATTCTTACTTTTCTTATTTTTTTTCTGAA
The DNA here is from genome assembly GCF_055824585.1 of Amblyomma mixtum. NCBI lineage: Eukaryota > Metazoa > Arthropoda > Arachnida > Ixodida > Ixodidae > Amblyomma > Amblyomma mixtum. The sequence continues at coordinate 74,923,150 of NC_143012.1, read as the reverse complement.
CGTATTTACTCTTTAGGTTCCTTCTCACCCGTCCTTTCGGCCCCTTCTTTTGAAAAACCAGTCTGTACTCGAATGCCTTCGCGACGAAAAGCACGAAGGGTATGGCCTACTGTGGGTCGGACGCCGCGGCACTCGGCTGCGGGATCGGGTTCCCGCACGGCGTCTGGCCGGCCGCCCTGCCTCCCTCGACCGCGGCGCCGCGCTTCCGCCGTGGCGATAACGGGCTTGTCTTAAACAGCTCTAAATCTTGTGGCTGACTCGTAACTCACGTTACAACGGTCCAAAACACCTGCACCGCTGGGGAGCGGTCCGTTCTGTGATGTTATACACTGTACACATGCATGCGTGCGCTTGTTTCTTTCTTCTTTTTGTGTTTCTTTTTTTGTTTTATTTGTGGTTTTGCTTTGTACTTTCCTTGTTAGAATATTGTTTGTGTTAATTCTGCTGGGTTCACCACCCACACCGAAGGGAGCTTCTCTCGAAACATTCCTTCTGAGAAGCAACTAGTTCCCTCCCTATCTATTTCTATAGCTTTGTTATCCAAGCCTCCGCCGTTGCCTTCCTATATTTATTTTTATTTTTTAATGTTACTTTTGCTTCCTTTATTTTTATATTTTTGTGCATATATGTTTTTCCCCTTCCCTGTCCTTCGCAACCGTCACCCTCTTCCCCCTAAATGGACTGGAGCACTTGCGTCTTATACTGACTTTGCGTCCCTTTCCACTAACGTGAGAGAGAGTGGTTTCACCTCACCCTTTGCGCACGCTGCGTAGAAAATGAGAAATTGTGTTCATTCTTGTGTATACCCTGAGGAAGGACGGTCCTCCGTCCGAAACTGTCGGTATTAAATTAAGATAATTGCAAGGTTGTGACCCCTTCTTCTACATATATATATATATGTATATATATATATATATAGGTTGCGAAAGCATGAAGTGCTTGACTGCTTACAAGAATATATAGCGAAGTATATGCTTCGTTAAAGGAAACATACTTATTTGACTCGACGTTTCGATCGGAAGACCGATCTTCTTCAGGAAGATCGGTCTTCCTATCGAAACGTCGAGTCGAATAAATATGTTTCCTTTAACGAAGCGTATACTTTGCTATATATATATATGAAGTGGGTGAAGATCGGATGGATCCGGTAGAATATAAACGTAATTCGGTTGACGCACGGTAGAAAAACAACAACTTTATTCTAACCTTTCGACCAGGGTCTGGCCTTCGTCAGAGTGAACACTGACGAAGGCCAGACCGTGGTCGAAACGTTAGAATAAAGTTGTTTTTCTACCGTGTGTCAACCGAATTACGTTTATATATATATACCTGACAATCGCAATGCAAATAGAAGAGAAAGAAACCGAATTTGGAACAAACCCGTGACAATTAGGGCCTATTTATATTATAAAGAAAATATTCTATCTTCTGAACGACACTCCTGATGCAAGAGAAAGTAGTTCTCCGATAAGCTCCGATAAGGGTTCGATCCTAGCTACGGTAGTGGAATTTCTTTGGCGGAGAAATTCTAGAGGCCCGTGTACTGTGCGATGTGAGTGCACGTTAAAGAACCCCAGGTGGTCGAAATTTCCGGAGCCCTCCACTACGCCGTCTCTCATGGCCTTAGTCGCTTTGGGACATTAAACCCCATCAATCGAACCAAACCATAAGCTGCGTACGTGTCAGAAACTATGTGTAAATTTTTTGGCATTTGTATGCCCATTGCCAGCAGACCTATAATGCTGAAAATATTACGTTTGCAAGAGCGTGCATTATAAGGATGAATTAGTACTGTAACATAGCATCCGTGGAAAAGTTTGTTGCTACACAACTTCAGGAAATATAATGAACCTGTAACATTTTCTTACAATGCAGGCCTAAATCACGAGAACAGGTGCCGGGTGCTTCACACAACATGTTCTGCATTTATAAAAATAGGGTTTGCGAGGTAGAAAGTGCTTTGTCTTGCTCATTTTTGGTATGGCAAAGCTCCTGCGGTAACAGAAGAAGCTTTTATGCCCGAAAAAATTGAATATAAGAACTTTTCCGCCAATAGATTGAAATAAGTAATGTCTACCACAATAAATGACTTGCTGCAGCCGCTTTGTAGCAAAGAAACGTGTAGCAGAGCCTCTAGAATCCGTGCCTAAAACTGTTTGTCTACTTAAAATCTTTACTTGTCAAATTGTCCAGTGATAGCGACACATGTATTTCGCTATTTTTCGCTCAAATTTTCTAATTTTAGTAGCTTTCGCTGCGGGGCAAGTGGTCTTCGTCGTCAGAGTGCGGTAGTATATAGAGACAAATCAAATTGGATTATTCCTCAGTGTCCATTGAAGGGCTTGCCAATACAAAAATGAAAACGTAAGGGTTAGGATGTGAAAATAAAGAATGAAAATCAAAACAAAAAACATAAAATTAATCTCAGGAATTCTGTATCTAGTCTGAAACAAATGCTTTTCGTTCTCTGCATTTCGACATAGAAAACTGACGCCAGAAAACTTACTTACGAACTATTTTTATGCCAAATTTAGTCTTCTGAGTCTGTTATTTTTTCATGCCCACCAACGCCTGGCACAGCATGAAGTAGAGCTCTTGTTCAACTTAGCATTATTGTCTATTCACTTGTGAGTTGTTTCTCGATGTATTGCTTTCTCCAAAATTTGATTTCGAACTTAAAGATTTTGTATCATAATACACCCGACGGTCAGGCCGTGACTACTTACTGCTGCCAGCCTGCGTTCAGGCATGCATACAAAAGAAATTACTCATTAATTCGGTTCTTTTCATAAGAGAACAATTGAAACGAAGCCCACTTTGCAGTTTTGCAGCTTCAAGGTATTTTAATTAGTGAAAACGTAGCGGTTGTAATTGATTTCGGCTTTCTAAGCAGTAAGGAACACAGCGCAGCAACAGTGAAGCTATAAACCAAAGGTTGAGCGCTTACTCTCAACTGAGTTATTTACACAAGAAAAAAGTCACATCCCCCGACAAGATTCTAGGGCAGGTGCATATTAGGAAAGCTGCAAGAAAAACAAAGCAAAAAATGCAGATATCAAAAAAGACAAAAGCATTGTGCATGAACGGAAAAATATAGACCCCAACTTGAGAGCTGAACAGTGGAAACGACCTTTGCCTGCTATTAAAGAGCAGAATTTTCGTCTCTTATATCCCTAGTTTGTTAAGGTTGTGAGCAGGCTCATAATGAAATAATAAAACAAATCCCTCATAGTGAAGCGAACTACGGCCCGCGCAGAATCTTCGAATGAAACAATTCTCGATTAGGAGTGCAAAATTATCAATATTGATGACTCTGTGTGCCGAACGCGCGCCATGTCACTAGACGTCCGCATTTTGTAACAATCGTGTGTCGCCCTCAATCGTCACTGAAAGAATAATATGAACTCCGCCTTCCGCGTTGTACGCATGACGTCGCATGCAACCTTTAAGTTGCTCAAGTAGAATGAGATTCGGTGAAGGAAATATTAATAAGAACGGTAAACTGGGCTAGTTGGTAGGAATTCATACTGAAAACTCCAGTAAGGAAAATTAAGTAAGGAAGTATTCTTTTTTCGGGGCGAAGTTTAGTGAAACTATGAACTTGCTGCATTCAGTGCAGCAATCGCCATTTCGGTTTTTCGGCTACTTTAACATTCACGCCATAAGAAACGATAAACCAAGTCATTGTGAGACTGCCGTGACGAAGACTCAAATTAGGCCGCATAAGCACACTGAACAAAGATGGAACTTGCGCTATCCGCACGAAGGTTATAACATTGCATTCAATGTCACTAAGATCTTTCTGTCAAGGTATTGTAGAGTGCTTATCCCGCGGAATATACGGGGATAAAGTGGTGCTCATAAAACTGCATTTGCTACCAAACCATCAGCGCTCACAAGAGCCGCCGTCCCCTGCGACCCTCCATTGGTTCGTTATGATTTGTAACATTGTTGGCGTATACGAATGTTTCCTTTGCAGTTGGGGCCGACATCCTAATGAAGTTTTTCGATACGGTCACTTCCAGCTCAATCATTTTTTCTTGAGTTCTGGGTTGATCCTCTAAAAGTGCACGGATAGGAACCTTTTCTAGAAGCGGTGCTGAGCGCTTCTTGCACCGGTTTGCTTTACGACATGTGAGTCATTGTTAAGGATGTAAAAGAAAGCACAAAAAAAAGAAAAACTAATTAGTCCGCAAATAAAAATTGCTGATACATCACACATGCTGCAAGTGATGTGTGGACAGTGAAGCAAATTTCGTATACATTGATGAGTTTATTGATGTCATCCGTTTTCTTCTAAGAGGAAAGCGTTAGTTCCACATGTCGAAAAAAAATTGTTTCCGGCGCCGGCGTTGGCGCCGTTCATTACAATATATCGCTCTTCTTTCTTTCGAATGGGAAGCACGTATAGCCGCACCCTTAAGGGCTACTACGGCTGTCGTGTTTTAGAAATAGAATGAACTGAAGAAGTGGGCGCTCAGCACCGCCGTTTTCGCATTTCCTTCGGGCACGCAGGAAAAGGACACAATTATGTGGTTAATCATAGCGAGTACCGTCTCCACCCTTGGCGACTTGTGCCTACTTAAGGGGACGTAAAGAGTTTTATGCTATTTTATTTACAGCACAAAAATAGATGCTTGCCCTGAAACTACTCAATGCGCTGATCGAGACAGGCTTTTGAAGCTTCTTCGCTCCACTTAGAGAAATGAGAATCGTCTTAGCACCACATGTTCGAGTACATGTTTTTGTGCTGGCGTTATCGTTGTTTGAACAGCCAAACAGATCCGTTTGCATTTTTTGCACTTTTTCCATGATACGCTTTTTGCACAATTGCTTTCCTTGACCGCTGGCAGCCTCAGGAAACATGACACGCGAACACCTTCAGTGGTGAATCGAAAAGATGGTTTTGTCTAGGTAAGCGAAGATGTTATTGACAACTCTGCGCTTAGGGGACCTGAAAACAGCCTTCCTGCGACGAAAGCGTACAGAAAGCGATCGGCGGTCTGTTAAACGCGATAAGTTTCAATGCGAGGGCATTGTTATCATCGATGAGACTGGTCTTTCCATAAGCTAGTTGCCAGTACCTATTTACCTTTCCTGGTAGGCTTTCCTGTTTCCTGTTGCTCGGTCCCTTTGTCCCATTTTGCGCTACCTCACATACCATGGATCCTGTCGGGCTCTTTCAGTATTCTAGCAGTACTTTTTTATCTGGTTTTTGAAGCAAATTTTCTTTAGGAAACGCTTCTAATTTTTCCTTCTGGTTACGATCGCCGTTTTTAGTCCCTCCGTGCACGTCGTGAGCCACAACCGCACGGATGGGGCCTGTATTGCACCTTTATGGCAAGGTTGTCTTTTTCCTGTGCCTTTCGGCGGTCTTAATAAAGTCAGAGGTTGGTCCATTGATGCTGGATGTAATAAAGACTATGAGCTCGCCATCATACCGTGTGGCTTCACTCTGTAGTCGTGAAGATACTCAGCGCATCGGCAAGCTTATTTCAGTCATTCCCGTACCAGTCACACTGTGGACATGCACGAAACGCGGCAAGTGCTACAAACAGTTTTCTGAATACGTAACTCAGCCCGTACAGTTTCCGAGACCAGGCTTAGTTTTCATACCTTGGCAAAGGACACTTCCGACTCGTATTGTAACGAAGCGTACGTCGTGACGGAACGGTGGCTCCGCCGCATCGAAGAAGGGGACCAGCAGGCGTCGATTAGATGCATTGGTCAACTTAATTTATTGAAGATAGATGCGCATCACTGGATAAACTTGGAAACTAAGACAGAAATATAAGAGGTCACATAGTAAAACAGTCAGTCATACCCCGGGGCGTGCAGCATCTTTGGAGCGGAGGTCCCGAGCAGCAGCCGGGAGGCAGCCGTTCCTCTCCCGAGTCCCTTCTTCGCGCCAAAACTCCGCTCTTAAATACGTTTGCCCAGGATTCTGGGGACACTTTTAGTAGCCAATCGGAAATGCTGTTGTCGGAGCCAATGACAAGGATTTCTTTAAAACAGAGCAGCCAATAGCACGCCGGTGCCCACGAGGCTGTTTACTCGAGAGCACCGCGTAAAATTCCCCGAAGACGTGCGCATTTCCACTCGGCACACAGATACAAACACACAAAACGACACCCGAAACACAGGGAACGCAAACCTCGCAGTCGGTGCACCACGCGACCCGCCGTCCGCGCCTTCAGCCCTCGCGGCTCGTCTCCGGCATATCTGGTCCGCCGGGCAGTGTGCCGCCCGAGGCAATCACTTCGCGCGACTCTCCTGCAAACCACAGGGGGTCCGCGCGCCCGCTCTGGTGGCCCGGACGCGGCCGTGGGCGACCTCTTCCCCTCGCAGTTTACTGCGTTTTACTCTAACTAAACATTCACACAAGGCCGGGGAGGAGACGCACAATGCCTGCTTACAAAGAGCGCCAGAGAAAACAGCTCTGCCAAATGTCGGAGTGTGAGCCCCTCTAATGGCTCTCCGCACAGCAGGGAGCACACGGACAGCAACAGTCGCACGGCGGGGAGAAGAACACATTCAGCTTGTAGAGAAACTGGCGCGCGAAACCTGCGAAGCTCGCTACGCGACACCTCCCTCCTACGAAAAAGAGTGTCCCACTCGTTTACAAGAATCGAATACAAAGGAAGGGCGTGCACACTTGATACAAGGCAATAAAATAAAATCCGCCAGACAGTAACGCGCAACCGGACTAAACTTAATACATCGGTTATTCTAAACAAGGCATGCCAAAACGAACGCGAAAATTATTTGGATTTACATGACACAGGCAGGATGCACGAACATACAGATTTAACAATGCAATCGAAAACCTTACATTGCACTCTCAAAATGTTCGTATGTACATTTTTACACAAAACACAAGTTGTCTGCTGGAACGGGCAGTCCGACAGTTATTTTAGTTTGTTCCTTCATCTGCACTGTAGTACTCCTCAGTGTCACTTTCGTACCCGTGCGTCTTGACCACTTTGGGCTCGGTGTGAGCCCCCGCACGGCCACAATCAGGGGACGACCGGCTGTAAGAATACACCTCAGTCGCACTGTCATCCGACGTTTCGTGATCGCTGGGTCGCACTGTAGGGGACACAGCAGGTATTGATTTTGCATACACACTAGCACTGCGCGCGGACTCACGACCACCATCACCACCGCAATCGCTGTCTGGTGACTCGTCGTCGGCGTCCTCTTCTGAATCCAGACGAGTGTGGCAGCGCTTCAGACGGCCGACGTTGACGACATCTCGCTTGCGACCGGTGCGATTGACGACCTCCCAATTGTTTTCTGCCACTTGCCGAAGTAGACGAAACGGTCCGTGGTACCTGTGGAGCAGTTTGGTGGTCTTTCCTTTCGACCGAGAAGGCGTCCACATGTACACGAGGTCTCCCGGATAAAAAACATCACGTCGCCTTGATTCGTATGCCTTTTTGTTCTTCTGCTGCCGCTGCTTCTCGCGCTGAGCGACTACTTCGCGGGCCTGTTGAAGCCTCCCTGCCGGTGGAATGGGCTGGAGAAACTCGATCGGCTTGCCAGGTGGGGCTTTCCGCGTCTGGCAGTCAGGGCAAGAGAGCACGTAGTTCGTCACCTCTGCGAACATCTTAGGCCAAAAGTAGCGCCTACGTATTTTCTCCCAGGTGCGCTTGACTTCGAGGTGGCCCGTTGTGAGATAATCGTGGCAGCTTCTTAATATTTCAGCTCGTAAGCTTTTTGGAATGACCATTGCGTCGTAGTCTTCCTCGAATCCATTCGCCCTCCTGTGCAACACACCGTCGATTATTCGAAAACACCGTGCCGTTCTTCTCAGCGTTCTGACAGCGGGTGAATCCGGATTCTCGAGGTGTTGGATCATCTCCTTCATCCAAGGGTCTTCCCTCTGCTTCCTACCTATATCCACGCGACCCAGCACAAGCAGCGGTGCAAAGTTTTCTTCACTAACCGGTGCCGGTTCATGTGGCAGGCGAGAAAGAGTGTCGGCATTTGCATTCTTCACACCAGGGCGGTGTTTCAGCGTCATGTCGAACTCTTGTAATAGCAGGGACCATCTCATGAGGCGTCCGTTCGGATTCTTGACATTCATCAGCCATGCGAGGCTGGCTTGATCGGTGACTACGGTGAATTGGCTTCCCAAAATGTACGGGCGGAACTGCTTGCAGGCATACACGACAGCCAGGCATTTCTTTTCTGTTGTGCTGTAGTTGGTCTCTGCCTTGTTAAGGTGACGGCTGGCGTACGCGACGACATGCTCTCGACCGTCTTCCCTCTGTACCAGCACGGCACCAATACAGTAGTCGCAGGCATCGGTATGAATTTCGACTGACTTGCCGGGCTCAAATTGACGTAAAGCTGGCGATGTAGTCAGCTTTTCTTTGAGCGCTTTCATTGCCGCCTCGCAGGCCGCATCCCACTCAAACGGAACATTCTTTCTAGTCAAGTTAGTCAAAGGCCGGCAAATTAGAGCAAAGTCTTTGATGAAGCGTCTATAATAATTGCAGATTCGCAGGAAACTCTGAACTCCTTTCTTGTTTTTCGGGGCTGGGAGCTTTTCGATCGCGGCTATTTTCTCCGGATTTGGTCTAATGTTGTCGGAGCCGGTGTCAATCAAGTGGGTGGTCTTCGAGTTGTTAATCTCGACTGGGACTGTGAGAAGCTGTTTCTCATTCATCACACATACTGACCGGCTGGGCTGACCACCTAGGCCCGGCCGTTCCCGTTTCCCAAACTGGGGGCTTGATCGGCGCGCACACTTCTTTGCTCGCGGTCTTCGTCTCTCCATCGCTGGCGACAGTTACGAGCTATGTGGCCGCTTCGGCTGCAGTAGTTGCACCGTGGCCGTCCGTCGTCGGCACGCGACGTACTTGGGGGCCACGGGGCACGGGCACGAGAGAGTTCTTCCTCGATCCTCGTTAACCGCGCGGATAATGACTCAAGGGAGGCGGCAATTGACTCAAATCTCTTCTCACCTGCGTCCGCTTGTTGTTGCCCGTGGGATGTTGCGGTGAAGGTGGGCAACACGTGAGGCTCTCCGGAGACGGCGTGTGCTGCAGGGATGGCCAATCCCCAAGCGTTATGCTCGGTTGTCAGGTAGGCGGCGTTGGCTTGGGTCGGCAGACCTCGAGCAGTTAGTCCCATCAGCGCAGCTTGGCTGAGGCGCTGCAATGTCTGCAAAAAATCTGCGCATGTGCTCGGGTTGGCGATTATCATCTTCTCCATCGTCGCCGGTTGGAGGCCCCGCAGCAAATGACGCAGTCGATCCACTTCTGGCATCTTGGCGTCCACCCTCGCACACAGCTGCAGAACGTCGTAAAAATACTGCTCCGGAGACTCTGACGGCAGCTGCACCCGGTTTTGAAGCCGTAAATAGGCGATTTCCTTAGCGTGGCGGCTGCTGAAGCAAGTTTTGAGCTTCGCCGCCCATTCGATCCATGAACTTGGCGCACCAGTCAGTAATTGCGTCGTATGCCATTTTTTCGCATCGCCGTCCAAAGAAAGATAAAGGCATTTCACCTTTGTGGTGTCCTCCCATGAGTTGAGCGAAGCGACGTGCTCGTAGCAGGTTAGCCACTCCGCCACTGACTCCTCCGGGGTTCCCCTGAACACAGGCGGGGCGATAGATGGTCTCTGTTGTGGGATCGTCATCGTAGCGATGTCTGCGAACGTCCGGCTTCGTTCACTTCTCAGATTGGGGCGCATTTCCAGTAGAGCGGGGTCTTCGTTACCACGCAACCTCCACCACTTGTAACGAAGCGCACGTCGGGACGGAACGGTGGCTCCGCCGCATCGAAGAAGGGGACCAGCAGGCGTCGATTAGATGCATTGGTCAACTTAATTTATTGAAGATAGATGCGCATCACTGGATAAACTTGGAAACTAAGACAGAAATATAAGAGGTCACATAGTAAAACAGTCAGTCATACCCCGGGGCGTGCAGCATCTTTGGAGCGGAGGTCCCGAGCAGCAGCCGGGAGGCAGCCGTTCCTCTCCCGAGTCCCTTCTTCGCGCCAAAACTCCGCTCTTAAATACGTTTGCCCAGGATTCTGGGGACACTTTTAGTAGCCAATCGGAAATGCTGTTGTCGGAGCCAATGACAAGGATTTCTTTAAAACAGAGCAGCCAATAGCACGCCGGTGCCCACGAGGCTGTTTACTCGAGAGCACCGCGTAAAATTCCCCGAAGACGTGCGCATTTCCACTCGGCACACAGATACAAACACACAAAACGACACCCGAAACACAGGGAACGCAAACCTCGCAGTCGGTGCACCACGCGACCCGCCGTCCGCGCCTTCAGCCCTCGCGGCTCGTCTCCGGCATATCTGGTCCGCCGGGCAGTGTGCCGCCCGAGGCAATCACTTCGCGCGACTCTCCTGCAAACCACAGGGGGTCCGCGCGCCCGCTCTGGTGGCCCGGACGCGGCCGTGGGCGACCTCTTCCCCTCGCAGTTTACTGCGTTTTACTCTAACTAAACATTCACACAAGGCCGGGGAGGAGACGCACAATGCCTGCTTACAAAGAGCGCCAGAGAAAACAGCTCTGCCAAATGTCGGAGTGTGAGCCCCTCTAATGGCTCTCCGCACAGCAGGGAGCACACGGACAGCAACAGTCGCACGGCGGGGAGAAGAACACATTCAGCTTGTAGAGAAACTGGCGCGCGAAACCTGCGAAGCTCGCTACGCGACAGTATATATCATTTGATTGCGCTATTCAAAAAGTACCACTCGAATGTTCACTGGGTCTTTTCAGTTGAGAACCACAAGGACGCGCTACAGAAAGTTCGTGGTCATTCATGCCAGGTAATTACGGTCACCGAAGGATGGATCAACGCGCCATCCGATGGGCACAGGACATGCGAAATGCGGAAGGTGTTTTTGTGTCCTAAAGAAGCATTTTCCAAACCTCTAATACCTGCTGGCACATATCCCAAACACAGAAAATTTGAGTACACAGTATTTCACAAACCTGCCGAATCATGCGTAAACTTTCCAGTTGAACGTGTGCTTTCTGTTAAAGAGGCCTACGAAACATTAAACAACACGCTGGTTGAGCGATGCAACAATAAGTCGGACAGTGATTCTCTGCTCATGGACAGGCGCGTCGATTTTGTCCTTGGCGGACATGGACCCAACTGTTCTTCGAACTGTTTTCAGTACGCCTACGCTCCATTCCGAGCAGTCTCCCTCTGTATGATGGTGAGTCGCAGCGGCCCCTTACGCCCTTCGTTTGTGAGCAACTGGCGCTCATTTTTCCAGTTCTCAGCCTTGTTGGCGCCCTTTGCTGTTCTGTTCCTCCTATTAATGCGTCTCCAACAGCGCTTTCATCCGATCGAGCCTTCAAATCTATCCGCTGCCGTTATTTTTCTGGCGAGCTCATACCTCGGTCGCAGTCCTCCTCCGTGCTTGAATTCGCGCAGTATATCCATGGGAGCCTTGATGAGTGTGTGGATGATCGGTGTTTTCTTTCTTTTGAATTTTACCCAAACTCTCATCACTGCTTCGCGCAGTATTCCAGAGTACTCTGGCAAGGTTAGAGACATCGACGAGCTGGCAGCGTTGCTCGATGCGGAGAAGATAAGGCCATGCCTCAATACCTTCATTGGGAATCGCATTCAGAAAGCGCCCTTGAATCTAACTTATTTACGAGCGCTTCGCAGATCACTCAACCGCTGTGGCCGAAACTGCACGACTGAGCATGTGTGGCGGGACTGCACTACGAAAATTCAGTCTGGAACGCATGCGGGTGTCATCTTGTCCAACAAGCGGCATATATCCATCGCAGTGGGGAGGTGTCTTGCGGTTGGAGAGCAGAAATTCATGACCGGTGTAGCCTGGTCAGCAGCGCATGGCCAGCTTCTCACAAGGTGAGAATAAGTTCGACTGAAAGCTCTTGACGTTAGGTTCAAATGATGATACAAAAACAATATACTAAACGATAATTGTTCCCGAAGTACAGCAACAAGGAAAACCAAGACATCATTCAAGTTTTGAGCAAATAATTCGCTGTTTATATCGCTCAAGGAAAAGAAAGAAAAGCGGAAACCTCGTGATTTCTTCATCTTTTACTGCTCCCTTGTCCAAGCTGGTTTAACTTAAGCACGTAAAAAAATTTGCCTGATTCGCTTTGCAGCTATAGGTACTGGTGGCGGTGTGGTAAAGCTGGGAATTTCAATACAATATAACCCCCACGTAATGTTTTAGTAACTTGATGTCAGAGAACATTGCAGTTGGGGAACTTAAAACATATTAAACTGAAACGGGTGCCTTCACAGGCCAAGAAAGGTAGGGGCTTAAGGAAGAGGCGTTCCAAGCACTGGCGATGTTCTTCACCAAGCCTGAATTTTAATATTGTGGAAAATTTAAACATTGCAACAGCACAAATGCAGCCGCAGCGGTGGCTGAGTTGTTATAGCACTCAGCTGCTAACCCAAAAGATGCGTGTTCGATCACGGCCGCGGCGGTAGAATTGTGATGAAGGCTAAATTCTAGAGGCCTTTGTACTGTACGATGTGAGTGCACAGGAGGTCGACATTTCTGGAGCGCTTCATTACGGTGTCCCTCATAGCCTGAGTAGCTTGGGGACGTTAAACCCCCAAACTTCAACAGTAGCAGAGTATAACATTAAAATGGTTTGGTTTGGTTTGGTTTGTGGGGTTTAACGTCCCAAAGCAACTCGGGCTATGAGAGACGAAGTATTGAAGGGCTCCGGAAATTTCGACCACCTGGGGTTCTTTAACGTGCACTGACATCGCACAGTACTCGGGCCTCTAGAATTTCGCCTTCATAGAAAATGTATAAAATAGCGGTATATCATATAATGCATCCTTTCCTCAATTGTCTGGCAGACTAAGTCATAAATTGCTTTGGTTCCTAAAGCCACTGTAGAAGTCTCCTTTTCTGACGAATCCTTTACCTTTGCCGAGCATCATCGAGTACGTGCGCACAATTCGTCGAACGGTTTAACCGGCCATGTTGTTGGAGCAGATGCATATTTTTCGCTGCAACACTGCCATTTCCCAGCTCCCTTGCCGAAGACCGCTGGTTGAAATAGTGAAATCGACAATCAGAGTATAGGGAACTGTAAATGGAACGCATAACGACTACGAGTGACTAGACTCAAACTTTGGCCAAGATGATTGTAATAATTTTCGTGCTCGTGCTTATCTCACATGAAAAGCCCACGGAGAGGGTGGAGTCTTACGGGCTGAACATAAAAAGGATACGAAAAGTCGTAAAAATTTTGTTCTATGTATATATCCATTCTCGCCGTGCGAAGATGAGGAAGACTAAGGACAACCAAGAAAACTATTCTAAAACCATTACGTACATCATCAGAATTGAATTACGAACATCATCAGTGCACGTTAAAGAACATCATCCTCAGTCGGTTTGGGGCGTCAAACCCGCACAAACCAAAAACCAAACCACAGCTCACTTCGTTAGTCTTAACTTATGCTGAGCTCTTTTCGTTATCCTCCACGTTTCTTATGGCCGATATTCTAGTTCCACCGCGTTTGAAGTGGCCAAACATGTCTTATTTTCTGTGCGGATTTTGATTTCCGCACATTTCTCGTGCCGCACGTTCTCCTTATTCCCATATTTCTTTATGCACCGCTCGAACGGAACGTCACATTGAGGGTCTGTCGGTGCAGTTTGCATGACGCGGCACTCACGACTCATTTTGTACACGCCTACACGTATACCGTCACTACACAACTTAAGGCAGACTCTGTTGAGTTGAATTTATCCCAATAACATGCAGACACCAGCACCGCCGGCTGATTTTGGCCTTGGAAGAGCATGGTATCACTGCTGCGAAAGCTGGAAGGCTAACTCCGGGGACCACGGACAAGAGTCGTCTGGTGTCGTTTGACATGCCGTTTTATGATTACATGTACGCCTATGTGACCGGTTGCGGCATAGCTTCATGCGCATTTGTGGTAGACCTGATTAGCCGCCTCTGCCTCAAGGTGAGGGGCTAAAGTGGGGATGCAACTCACCGCAACCCTGGAAACCCCCGTAGGCTTCAAGAAAGATTTCCGAGCACCTCATATTTGTTCACCTCACGATGGGCACAGTGTTGAACTCGCCAAAATTGCCACTTTTATCTTACTAAAATGATCTTGATCCAACGGAAGTTTCCCTTCTTGAGCAGAAAAAAATTATTGTATCGGTAATGGCACATATTTACTACTTGAGCCTATTCCAGCTAATCGGACATCACATGCGCAGAAAAGGCAAATAGCGAGCATGAACGAATGTTTTGTAGAGTCTGTTGGATGTCTGTCGAGCGCAGGCGTGGGGGTGTGACCCATAAATTTGATATCAATCCGATGACCTCTACTTCATTGTTACTGACTGCCAGACACAAAAAATTGCTTTAGTTGCTTCATTACAGGGCGTAGGGGGGGGGGGGGGAGGGGGGGCTTATAGGGCTGCTTATAGGGGGGGGGGGGGGGGGCTTATAGGCTGGGAAATGGGGCAGCCACACACAGAAGACTAGTCGCTCTCCAGGGGTTCTTTCCTGTTTTACGACGCGCGCAAGCGAGAGCCGTCCGCGCTGTGCTGTTTGTGTATTTATTTTTTTTTTGCTAAGGAGTTGAAGAGGGTGCGCTTTTACCCTCTCCTGGTTACAACGGACTACGACAACGGCGTCGGCGACGCCGCAAACTGCAGAAACGGGCGCCTCAGAGCTGCGCTCTGAAACACTGCTTACATTGGAGAAATCTTCTGTGAAAGAAGTTGCTGTAGGTGACGAATATAGCGATCTTGCAGTCATAACGCGCCCCTACAGCGAAGACTTTCCATATTTCACGGGCACTTGCGGAAATGCCCCTAAGAGTTCTGCCCCTATATATGCTCAGCGCAATACACTCATATCGTCATACTACCTACCTCAATGGTTGAATCGCTATATAAACCCAATCCAGCGTTATCATTCTTCAGCTTCTGGTCCAGGACGTCCGTAGACCTCGTAGACGACCACAGGACAGAAAAGACTCGTTCAGGGGGCGGTTCGCTCGTATGCCCTACCACGCATCCGATCCACGAGACAGATGTTCGCCTTTCATTTGCCACTTCTTCCAACGCCCGATCACGCTCAAAGAAAGCTCTTGTGAACTGTCTGGCGGCGGCTAACGATCGCGAGTCCCTGTCGACGCCTTTAGTGAGTTTTAGAACAGGGTGACGCTATCGCTTAGGGGATAGCAGAATAGCGGGGCGCCACTGCGCATGCGCAATACAGAAACCCTTGAGGTCATACACAGATGCCCTGTCAACCTAAAGAAAAGAATTTCTCAGCGCGTAACGGTATCGACCGCGCGTGGCGCCCGTTTACAACGAAAGTGTCACATTGCGCAACGTGTGGCCTGCGTGAACTGGGTGGCGCCCACGGAGTTTCCGTGGACGATGCAGGGAGGCTATCGCTCTTAAAAAAAGCTGCAACGTTTCCAACAAGAGTACCTTTTGCCAATTCGTGTCGATAGTGTGCATTCTTAAACGGATAAAGTATACTTTTGTGGGGTTCCTTACATGAATCTTCGTTTATCTTCTTGTGCTTCGCTGTGTACGGGATAAACGCCAGTTCTCAGCAACGCTGTTGTTCAAGAAGGTACTGCAGGGAAGGTATTGTGTTCTCATATGCCCTTTACTTAAGCTGCTACGACTTCCATGACGGGTGATATCCGCCTTTTCTACAAAATTTGCGCCATTCGTCAAAAGACAAAAATCAGTCTACTGCTTGTTGAAAGCAAACGCTTGTGGGACAAGCAGGTGCAGAGCTTAAAAAGTGGTGTGTGCTTGACAGCTGTCGCCATCTGTTGCATGCCTCTGCCACTAACATGAAGTGCGCATGGGCAGATGAAGCAGGTGATTTCACTTTCAGCAAGTGGAGCTATATGCAGAGCGGCCTTGTGAAAAAGGCGCATTAGAAGCAGCTCCATCTGCTGGCGTCGGTGCAAGCGGCCTTAGCGCGCGGCGGTGTTACTACCCATACTGGTTTCTGAAGAGCTTGCGTTCGAGTCTCATTCAAACATACACAATTGGCTATTGCTCCACCTGAGTTACTGATTCACGCGAATAAGTCTCTACCACTGTTCCAAAAGGCCAGACTCCTTTAAAATCGTCAGTAGTGATCGTAGCACTAATCGCCGCTCAATTCGTGAGCTGTCAGTGTACAGGATCGTGAGGCGTCGTCCATGGAAATGTTCAATCTGCGCACGTTTTCCAGAAGTGTCTCAGGCTCAGCATAGAAACGCCGGCACGCTAAAACGAAATTGGTTGGAATGGCGCCCGGGGATGTTTAGATCTTTGTAGGGGTAAGTAATCACAGTAAAGAGTTCTGTTTGGTAACCTTTCCGTTTTCCTACCTGCCGGACTATCGTTGCTATCGTCGCCACCTCACGGAATTATAATGTAAAAAATAGGGTACATCAGGGGTGGTATTCTCCCGGTGTCGCCTTTTGCGACATGTCGCATTCGCTCTTCGCTGATTGGCTCGAGCCGCGGTGACGGCGGCGGGACGACACGGACACGCCTTCCTGCTACGTCATCGTGACGTCGCCTCAATTTACTACGCTTAGTCGAACAACGGAATGGGCTGAAGCGATTCGCGCGGGCGACGGGCTACCGTTAGCGTACGAACGCAATCGGCAGTTGCGGCTTTTGCGCCCTTGGCGTGAAAACATGGCGACGTCCTTTCAAGCGAGAGCCGCCCGCTTCAGCCAATTCAGCAGTCCTTGCGATTCCTGTCGGCATGTTTACCGGCAACTACTGGTATTGTTGCTTTTCGCTATGACTTACCTTGCTTCGACGATAAAGTTTAAGCTGCAATTCAGCCTAGTTTTTTAGATACGCTCTCGATTCTGGAGCGCGCAGGCCTAATGGGACCTCCAGCTACACTGCTACCGTCTGCAACTGCCCAAAACGCAGCCGAAACCTAGCACAACCGTCCGGAACGAAAGAAAAATAGATTTGGAGCTTTTTCGCGGTGTTTTATAGACCTAAATGAAGTAAAGCGAGTTTATATTAAATTTGCAAATGTTTTTTTGAACATTAGACGTCATGTGATGGCAAATATTCTTACTATAAAAGATACGAAACTACTGCTGCTAGTCAATCAGCAGTGGTAAATTGTCGCTTCTCGGAGTGAATGAATGCACCGCAGACGAAAGTGCCGGCGGCTTTTTCCGTTTCTTCGAGCATCTGTAAGCACTTTTTTAGGCCCCGCCCATATGCGACATGTCGCAAAAGGCGACATCGGCAGAATACCACCCCAGCACTGCACATTCTCAAGGTCCCATGGAATGCGCTTACATGGCGGGAAACTTGAATGTGGACCCGAATGATTTCCCGCGTACAGCCGTTAACGTTTCCCCGCGCTTTACCGAAAATGTGGCGCCATCTCTCATCTGATCTCCACTCTACAGAGTGGAATGCATTTTTCAGGGGGCCCGCGAGATGACGCAACCATCGCAGTTTTAAATTGGCAGGTGTTTTTTCACCTTTATGGAGGAAAAAATGCCAAACTAACTCGACAAACTTGATGGCGCCCCAAAGACATTAAGGAGCCAATGGAAAGAAATACCGCCTGACTTTGACATAGGTCTCGATTTCGCTTCCCATTGAACAATGCGCAATCTAGATTGCATCACGACATGGAGGAAGAAATGAACTAAGGAGCGGCCATCTGGTCACTTTTTTTCGAAGCGGCCTCGCATTAGGAAGTTGGCTCGTCCTTTCCCCTTCGTTCTCTCTCCTCGCCTTCTTCCTTCTCCGCCTAGTTTCGGCGCGCAAATAACGTGTATTCACGGCTCGGGTAACGCTGCATCCAATGAAAGCGAAACTTTTCAAACCGAAGTTCGTAGTCGTGATGTGGTTCTTATTAAAATCGGATAAAATAGTCCACCGCGTGCAACTCTGTCCGTATAGGTCACCTTCGCGGCATTGCATGGGAAAAAGGGGATGGGAAATTAAGGAGAAAGTGTAGAAAAGTGGAAAAGCGGGATTGTGAGACACCGCGACTTAGCAGTGGAGTGTCACATGCCACTCATCTTTCCAGTCGATGGCAGTCTTTTCAGTGCTCATTGGTGTGGGTTCTTTTCTGTGTACACATGAGCTTGGTTTCTATCTCGCACTAGTAGCAGGGTGGATGTCAAGGATGTGCCCCCCACCGCCTGCAAAGTTTTGTATGCAGTAATCCATATATCTACATGCATTCTGAGTCATATTTTCTGTACACAGTTTTGTTTTGAAACCTAACCTTTCACAACATGTTTGCTCAGTGCATATTTAGCGTCAGTGCTCTTTTATGTCCTCTCCGTGTGCCACTTATGAGTAGATTATTAAGCTGCATTACCAGCAGGGCATCTTGTGCTGGCAGATGGTACCAAGATTTGTTCTTCAAACAATGTAATGTGTGCAGGCCGCTCTTATGTGAACACATTACTGTGTGACTGGAATTTTCCAGTTTACAGTGAGCTTTTAACATCAGCACTTTTCTCCCCAAAACTTTTGTTCTCTTTACAGTGTTTGTTCTCCTTTCAGCAATACACTCCCTATGCATTTACTGCCTTCGTATTTTGGTCCAGAGAGCCTTAATAAATATTTTGACTGAAATGTATTTGTGTTTTCAATTCATTACTTTTACCATTGAAGAAATTAAACAACCAATGCAATCCAATGACCAACACATTCTACATTATGCCTACTACACTGTGTAGGCCACACCCCGAAGAAAACAGATGAGCATGTTTGGTACTAGGCGAAGAGTAAGCTCGCTTGCCTGTGCCCTGCTGTAATTGAAATGCATGAGTAGAATAGCCCATAGGCTCAGCCATGCTATACAAAGACGTATTTCCTTACACATGGGATGGAAATATGCTGTGTCCTGCGAAGGTTGCATGCCCACATCGTGCTTGGATGTTCTACGTCAACAAATGCACTAGTGAGCTGAAAGCTTCCCGGATGGTGGGATTGAAGTTAGATTTTGGTGACTGTCTTAATTGAGATGTGCTGAGAAGAAGCATGTAGGTTAGATGCTTAAAAAAATTGCCTTGCAGTGTGATTTTAGGGCTGAGTGCACATTTTAATGGTGCGCATAAACAGTTTTACGCGGGCACGAGTTGCTTACTAATTGTTTTCGTTCGGGCACTTTGGAAGCAGGACTATACCTGACAACCAAAACCTGCTCGCCAATAACTTGCTTTTTAATTCATCAGATATGACACATGTATGTCGGTAGTATAAAATATCAGCCCACAAAGCGGCACCGATTTAAAGGAATGGTGGCAGAGCGGATATGTTGTACGCTGCAGGCCGTGAAGATCTAGTACTGAATACATTGTTGTGAGCTGTTGCCAGCAGTCAGAGCGCGCAAGCCGAACAGCCACCCTATCGACCCAACTGACGCTACGTTTCTCAAGTGTTTAAGCTTGCAGCGCTTTAGGGCCGCGAGGGAGACGAATTCGACCGCGTTGGCTACTATTTGTCTATCCATGTCTTCAAGCGGTACGGTTATAACCATAAAGTCTTTCTGTGCTCTGCTGTTAAAATTGCACGAAAGAGAGCGGAGCGGACTGGAACTGCTATATTCGGGCGCCCCCTGATAACCACTTATGTCCTTTGAACATCCTAAGAATGACTAGTGTTGGATATTGTGTACTTCTTATAGACATCGCAATTAGTGCATGGAATGCACCGAAGATGTTCCACAGATCATCAGAAATGCATTGGTACCTCTAGCATAGGATGTGCATTAGATCAAATGGTTGGATATTTGTCGCATCCAGGGGATATCCATGATCATATAATGTTCTTCTAATGGATATCCTAATTTGTCCATGGAACACACTGAGGATATTCTATAGATCACCAAAAGTGCTTCTTTACCCCTTGTAATGGGTGTGCACTAGACCTCGCAGTTGGATATTTGCCGCATCCGCTGGATGGCCACAAAAGCTACATAGCCTACAAAGCTACATACGGAGCTCCATGGTTCGTGGACGTGCTCCAGCTTATGATGCACATCTAATGGACGCCCCTTTTAGGACATGACGTTTCGATCTTTTCGGTACGTCGAATTGATATTTGTGGTTCACTGGGCCATACCTCCCTCAGATGCACTAAGCCACAGCGCTGACGCCAAGCGTCCGTTTTGTACGTTATTATAGCCAGTCGATCTCACTGCTACCTGCCTGTGGGTGGCGCTGTGTTTGGGGGCTGTACCGGCTGCATCTGGCAAATAGTCATCCTGGTGCGCAAAGAAACCCCGTGCTTTCCTTCCGCATGCCGTCAAAGCTGAGCGCAGAACCAGAAAGTTGTGATTGCTTTATTTTTGGAAAATCATCAGAGATAATGGGGAATTCCCCTTACATCGCAGGCCTGTATTCGCGTGGCGTGAAACCGATTCAGACGAATGCGATGGGCAGAGATGTCTCCTAGGTGGATGAAAGGCGTTTGTTTTACTCACTCGGTGTTGTAAATTAAAGCATTATGAGGTCATTTCTGCGGTGCATATATTCAGGAAAGAAATGGATGAGCAATAAGACACGAAGATGAATTTCATGCCTGCTAATCTTTTCTGGTGGTAGTCCTCTTCGCGGAATCCAGGAGTGCTGAATTTCTCAAAGAAACGCAATAAAGATGGGGGGGCAACCAAAGCAATTTTGTGCCAAAAATCGAAGCCATAGAATATTCTTTGGCTCGTACATGTAAAATTGGTGTTCTGTTCGCTAATTATAGTAAAACGCCATAGTCACGTGTCTTTCTGAGATATGCTCACCTTCCCGCCCTCCATAGTTTGTAACTAAAGCTCCAGAGTTTAAGGCGCATGCGCCACTGGTGTTGGTACCAGGTGGAAGAAAAGCCTGGTAAGAACCACCTGAGACGCTGCCCACGCAGTTATCTCCACGTTTCCTGTCACTAAAGTTACGTTTCCCTCTCTGCAGCACTCCCAAGTCTATCGATCCTGGGGCAGGCATGACGAGGCCAGGAGGGTTTGATTGAAAAGATGTTTTGTTGTTGCAGAGAGTCTTTTGCGCCTTCCACATAGGGCGCCACATCTGGTAAAAAAAAGCAAAAGGCGCCTTGCTGCTCACAAAGCCTAGTAACGTGGCAATAAAAGTCGGCTTGCATCAGGATATGAAGTTGGCGAGCAACCATGGAATTATTTCAGAGGAGACAAACTTCGCAGGTGAACGTGAAATATTTCCTGAGTTTAAAAAGAGCGCGTTTCATCAACGGTTCAGTTAATATGTGGCGCCATCTTTCGCCTAAGCTATACACTAATGCCGAGAGCACATTTATTTATTTATTTATTTATTTATTTATCATTTATTTATTTATTATTTATTTATCATTTATTTATTTTGCATCGTTACGCGGAAGATGACGGTAACAGTGCGTTTTAAAATTATAATTATTTCTGCAACGTACATTGCAAAATACAACAAAAAAAACTTTCCAGTCATGCGCGCCGGTGCTGCGGCGAGACGCGGTATTCA
Organism: Amblyomma mixtum; assembly: GCF_055824585.1. Taxonomy (NCBI): domain Eukaryota; kingdom Metazoa; phylum Arthropoda; class Arachnida; order Ixodida; family Ixodidae; genus Amblyomma; species Amblyomma mixtum. The sequence goes on along the minus strand of NC_143012.1, from coordinate 74,901,649 downwards.
AACATGAATTGAAAAGAAGACAAACAAATGTTTTCCAGAATGTCTCATGTCTAGATTTCATCCCTAGTTTTCTTCTACTCTGCGAAATCTACAAAAGAGCATGTTTACCCACGTACTGTCGCAGGCTCCTCAGTATTTTGGTTGCAGCACGTGAAATTTTCATTTTCAGTTTGAAAAGTGGCAGTTCGCAGCATGACACAGGTATATAATCAAATTTTCCGTTTTTTTTCTTTTACCTCTTTATAAGTTCATTTTTTCTGCCGGTTTCCATTGGCGCTATACGAATGCGGCCACCAGGGCTAGCACGGTTGCGAAATCGCGTTATCAGTCGATATATTTTTGAAGGTAGTTTCATATAACACTCGTTAGGTCTGGAGGGGTCGTTGGCAAAGGTGGTTTCATTTTAATGTTGTTCTTGTGGATGCCAAACCCGCTCCGATATTTCGCCTCTTTTCCAGAGACCTCTACCGCTGGCCATCTATCGTTATCAAGCAGCAAGGATATGCTACACAACTGAATCTGTTGCATCAGACAGAAAATCTAAAGCACCTGCGACATATACCAAAACAGCACAACCATGATGTCATTATCATTACCTAGAATCATCGTTCTGCTCGTTAGCGCCATGCGCTGGTGCCGAAAATTTGTCAATAAATCCAGTTGTAGGCGACGACACAACGATCGTTTAATTGATAGTTACGTCTTTTCAGCTTCGTGTTTGTCACCAAGCTGCTGTGAGCGCCCATTTTATTTCGAACTACAGCGCGACCTTACCAATAGGTGTTGTTGTCATGAGTATTAGGCTCGCATTTCTCGTCAGCTTCATGTGACTTAAAAGTCGAAGAAATGGAAGTAAATGATCCGAGGGCAGGAGGCTTGCGTGGTGAGGTTTCCGTAATATTTAATTTGAAATGCCGTAGACGACCTCACGCAGAAAATATTGAGTATGGTGTTTTTTTTGCGTATCGTTTTCTTGAGCTGTGGCAACTTCCATCTATCCCAGATGAAGTCGGCTTTTACAGGCGTGCTTATACACAATTATTCCGCTAGAAGTTCTAAAATGTTACCACATTTCACAGGTCGTGGCCGCCAAATATAACCTAAATCTTATTTAAAGATGGCACACAATTTGCAATATAGGAAAACACGGACTCCTTTTGCCTGCTGAGAACTACACTTGAACATAAAGTAGCCTATGTAGCTCGGTCATAAAAGACTGAATGCTTAATTCTTTGTCGCACTTTTCTCAGTCAGTCTATTAGGACAAAGGTTGAGAGAATGAACTTTGGTGTACTTAGGAGTGTTTTCTGAGAAAAGAGTGATCTATCAGATATGTGAATTTCACATTCCTAGATAATGATCCTGTGTTCTTGCAAATTCTACTGAGCCAGACACGCATGAAAGATTTTAAAGCAGTTCGGTTCCAAGACTTCCAGGATTTTTTCTTTTCGTTTTATACTGAAAGACAATTTTGCTTTGCCTTGGCTCTTATATGATTATGATTAATATATGCTTTTCTTTGTATGCTTGAAAATAAAAATCCTGTATAAATTGAAGCTGCCGTGCGATATAACGTATCCCCTACCCATCTGTTTGGTATGCACAATGCAAATTTAAAAATAAGGGAAAAATCGAGGAGTACAACAGTAGATAAGATAGCACTGGCGCTCGCTCAACAATATTGTACTTCTATAAGCCTGATGAAAAAAAAACTGTAGTGCATGCAGAAGAAATAATGAATATGAAACGGGGACCACGCGGGGATCATTAACGTTGACAGTTACCAGAAATTTTCACCTAAAAACTCGATCATTTTTCATCTCTTCAAAAAATATGCGTTCGCTTTTGGTGAAACCGTGCATTACCGAGATAACTTTTCCCACTCTCCCGCATTTTTAAAGCATGCATCATGAAAGTCTGCGAGTTGCTAACCGCACATACTTGCTGAAGGTGAGGGCTTGTTGCGCCTTATTTATCTTCCGTGGTTCCTCCGATTCTCTCTCTCTTTCATATTTGAATTAGGAATGAGTGCGAGTTGCCAGTTTAATTAAATAATATTTGTTCTTTTATTTTCAGTCCTATGACACGTTTTAATGTTAATTAATTGTATTTGAGATTTTGCGCGCAAACTTTACCGTTCTTACAATGTTTCTGAATGAGTATATAAATTTCTGATATTCGGTAAATTATCTTCATTGAATATGCAAACCGTAACCAAAGAAAAAACTGGGCCTGCAGTGTATTCTTTTCGACGACATCAAAGAGTTAACAAAAGCGCGAGTCAACGCCGGAAGCTAATTTTTATATATGCAGTCAGATTAACCCACCTAGCATGTGGCAGTGGAAATAGCGGGGAAAGAAACGTGGATTACACTCAAACCAGTGACAATTATGGCCTATTAACAGTTTTAGATAAATGTGCCGCCGCGGTGGCTCAGTGGCTATGGTGCTCGGCTGCTGTCCCGAAAGACGCGGGTTCGATCCCGGCCGTGGCGGTTGAATTTCTTTGGAGGAGAAATTCGAGGCCCGTGTACTGTGCGATGTCAGTGCACGTTAAAGAACCCCAGGTGGTCGAAATTTCCGGAGCCCTCCACTACGGCGTCTCTCATAGCCTCAGTCGCTTTGGGACGTGAAACCCCATAAACCAACCAAACCAGTTTTAGATAAATATTTTATCGACCTCTGAATGATACTCTTGATGCAAAAAAAAGTAGTTAACCGGCAGCAGCGTGTCAGAAAAGTTGTGTAAATCGTTTGGAATTTCCACGCTCACTGTACAGACATCAATTCCTCAATATATCGCGTTTGAAAAAGTGCACATTATTTCAGTGAATTCAGAACCATAAAAAGCTTCCGAGTAAAACCTTGTAGCTAGAAAACCTCACTGAATATGATAAACCTAGAAAGAACTTTTTCTGGCAACGGAGGCCTAAATAATGAGAAGCGCTACGGGGATTTCACATAACATTTTATGCAGACTTTAAAAACAGGCTTTTTGAGTTAGAAAGCGCTTTTTTCCTGCATAACACTGCAAGCGCTATAGGGCATCAGGATACAGCTACGACGTTTTAATTTGCAGGGTGCTTAACTAAGACTGAGATGTAACTTTGAAACTATTATTGTCAGTATCTTTGCCTAATGAGGGGCGTGGCACCCCCCATACGTAATATCCATGTGAGTTTTTAGAATTCAAAAAATCAGTTACCCCCACCGCTACGGCTACACAAATTTTATATCTTTCGACGAATTACGTGCACTGGATGAGGTACATTGCCTGCAAGCTTTTTGAAAGCACATGTATCGTGGTGTGATGTAGGCAAACTTTTTTGGGCCACACAACCAAGGGTAGCTCCGTTTTCGAAATCCTAAAAACTAATATTGTTATTACCTACAGTGGGCTACACGCCTCTCAGTAAATAAGGAGGCGAACCGTCATAGTTAAAAATAACTAATCAAGTTTGGTCGACTATCCTACTTGTTTGTTGACACGCCTTAGCCGTATTTTAATGCTCTACACCGCTGATTATGCAGAAAAAAGCACTCTTTTAACTCAAGGAGCCAATTTAAAAAACAAATGTAGGAGATGACATAAAGATACTTCTGCCGCACTTCGCCGAGGAAATTTTAAGTTATATTGCTTTAAAAGTACAATATAAACGTGATCATTCCACTGATGCTTTTTATAGCCCCTACCTCAAAAGTTCAATTAATATCAGAACCAGAGAACCTGTGTAATACGTCAACACAAGGAAAAGTCTCCTTATCAGCAAGATATGCTCTTAAAAGACGTTGAGCACAATTCCACTAAATTATTCTTATCTGTAAAAATTAAACTCTATTAAACTGCTGCACCAAACCAAGCTTTTATGGCAGAAAAAAATTGATCTGAAAAACTTTCCCTCCGCTCGATTCGAACAAGTTGTGTCCACGCAGTAAATGAGTTTCTGCAGCCGATTTGAAGTGAATAGATGTGTAGCAAAGGCTCTGGAAACTGCCAATATTTTATGTCTGGGAAGGCAGTTTCATTGCTACATAGTCAAGAGACGGCTACATATGAATTTCGTTCTTCTTTGCTTACGTGTTTAAAAGCTCCGTGTTCGGTGGAAGTGGTCTTTCTCGTTGTCGTTAGAATGCCGTAGTATACCCATACAGGCATCCTTCTATTTGTCCCGAGAATCCATTCAAGTCCTTGTGTTTGCAAATATCTAAAAGTAGGGATTATTATGCATAAATAAAGAATGAAAATCAGAGGAATTATAAACGTAATCTCTGAAATGCTGTAGAGGGCTTCTGCAGAGACATCGATGTTTTTCATATTGGTTGGCATGACGACAGAGGCGCTTATATCATCGTGCTTTATGTTCTGTTGTTGACCTGTTGACCAATATCATGAAAAACCAACTACCCCGACAAGTTGACACTTTGGATGTTTTTCGTAGTCTGCATTTGAAAACAGAAGACTGAAGCCAGAACATGCAGTTGCGAATTTTGTATACACCAAATTAGGGCTTCTGAGTTCGCTTTTCATGTCCATCAAAACATGGCTCAGCATGAATTACTGGTCTTCTTCAACATAGCATGTTTTTTTTTCATTTACTACTTTTGATCATCCTCTCGCGCTTGGTTTTGTGAATTTCGCGGTAACCTCAAGAATTGGTTCCATGAAAAGTTCAGTTTGTACCTGTAGGCCCTGTATGATATTGTACCTGACGGTCAGGCAGTATTTACGTATTAGAGTTTACTTGGATGCTGCCATGCCGTTACAGAGGTTATTCATTAATTAAGAATTTTTCACAACTAAAACGATTCGAATAAAGCCTTCTTTACAGGTTTTATATCTGGCCGCATCGCTCTGCACTGAAAAAGTTAATAAACAATTACTTATTCTTTTGAGTTTAATTCCCATTTGTAGATGCCTTGAATAAATTAGACAAAATTCGTAGTTTCACATCGGGTTTATCGCATTTTCAGAGCATTCTTACCGCAAATATGCTGCGTGGAAAATTTAAGCAATTGGTATAGACCGCAGATTAAGTGTCATAGGAATGATTCTCATGACGTTCAATCCTTTAGACCCTTGCTGGTGTGATATTTTTGATGGTGTTTAAGAGGAAAGGTTCTCGTACATCAGAATATCCTTCGGGTTTATGCCACATTCGAGATAATGGACAGATATATTAGATTTTATTGAATAACAGTTAACAACGCTTCAGGTTTCAAGCCTGTACCTGAGTAGGAGGTTTCAAGTGCTAGAAGATCCGTTCCGTGAAACCGCTTATTTGCAGTGTACACCCGTTTCTATCTTTTCTTTTTTTCTCACAAGCAGCTTTTTACATGCCCCCGCTCTTGAGTGCACATGCTTCTATAGTCCTTATAATGTTTGCCCAAGGTGCGTCAACTTTTAACCTGTGTTATGTTTTGTTGCTTCATTTCTAGGTTTCTTAGACATGGAGAAAAAGTGGTCCGTCATCTCTCTATGTCGATGCCGCAGTGCTACATTGAATAATAAATTCTGCATTGGTGGATCTGCTGTTTTCTTATCTTTGGCATACTGCATTCATTAAGAACTGAAAACTATCGGTGCATTAGAGAGCGGAGCATGAAATATTGAACACACGACCGATACGATGAACGCACGAAGTAAAACAAGAAAAGAACGCTGACTCTGCGCAGATATAAATTTATGAATTTACAATTGGGCTTTGAGAAATCGATTGAAGCGAATTTCATGAACGTTTAATATCATCACCGCAGATCTCTCCACTCTGCGCATATTTGAAGTTCGTTAGCAATGCCATTTTTCATATAGACCTCAAAGTGATTTTAATGAGACGCCATGAAATGAGGGTAACAGGGCGGCCATCAAAACGAAACAAAGCATTGAGTCATGAGATCGCGATACTTGTTCTGCCGTCTTTGGAGCTTACAAACCCAAAACTGAAATGGAAATTATTTCGGCGAAGGTACAGCTGTCCAAACCTTGAAAACTTCTCTAATAAAGCCACGTGGACCCAACAGCTACTCCTCACCGTTGAAACAATGTTCAGCGCATCCGTTTCACTCTAAATCCTGGGCGCAATTTGGCTGACATTATGTTTTGTGGTAGTATGGAACATAGTCTTCAGCAATATATACGGCACATTTCAGCGCTCAAAACTGTTCTTAGAGAGACACCGACTGAACTTCGTGCGATTAGCATAAGGTGCCCGATACGTAGTGAAATCCCTCGAAATTTCTTGGGCTGGTGCAAAAAAACGAGGGCAGCAATTAGGAAGTAAAATATCCATCGCAGAATGATACCGCCCCAACACTGGGATGTACCTCTGACGAAACTTTCAAAATACAAATATAAAGAGGTAATCTAATGGGAGTAGTAAAAGGGATGTGGTGTTACAAATAAAGTGTTTTTAATTATTGTGGAAATGATTCAATATTTTTGCGGTTATAATAAACCAGTTGAAGTCCACTGGGTTGGAATTACCCTAGAGAAATAGTCCACACGACCAGTCGAATACATGACTGTGTTTCCTGTTCACTGATATGAAAAATGGGTCATAGGTGCTGTGTGTTGTACACGTGACCCAGAAGAATGCTAAAACCTAAAATGCCCTTTATTTCACTAGAAACAAAAGAAGGATTTTCGAAGTGCTGACATAACAAAGAACCAAATACATTAGGTCCGTTTTATGAAGTTATACACAGAGCGCAATAATGTAGAGGAATGTAGTGGAAATCATGTGAAATTTGAACATGAGGACTTTACGATGTGGAAATAAATATTCCTCTTGAATACACACTCTGATCTTGACATTAATACTTATGCGCTGCTAATACAGATGCGTTTCGGAAATGGCGAGACTGCTATTTATGACTTATACAGAAAGAGGAGCTCGAATGCACTAGTAAGATTTTTTCATGCCAAATGAAACTTTCGAGATAAAGGACATATGGAGATGCCCGGTAGCATTTCGGAACGGCATTTGGCTAAAAGGCTAGTGGTAATGCAAAAAAAAGTGGTTTCCTGCTATCAATTTTTCGCCCACTGCTACATCATGGCTAATACCAAAAAAACTTATCTTCAAGATGTTTTCTCTACGATCTGTTCTGAAAGGGAATGTTGATTTTTTAGCATCGGGTCTTTGCACCAACCTTGAGTAAATGAAAAAAACAACGAGGCATGGCTCCCTTTGGTAAAAGCTGCCTTTGCGGCATTAAAATCTGTAATTATGATAATATTAATAATAATAATAATCTAATTTACCACACCGTCTAGAGGCTTTTGGATGGACAAATGAAAGGCAAGTCCACGTCTCTGAATCATTAAAATAGCAACCTTGGTTTTCACTGAATTTTCTTTAGCAATGAATTACACAGAAGTACGGGAGGTCAATTTTGGCAATTGAGGGAAAAAGGCCGGAACAGTAATGCAGTTGTAATCTGCCAGAAGTAAGAGATTACATACTATGACTGGCATTTCCTCTTTGCGCATGCAGCGGTGTTTGTCATTTCTCCTGTCGCTCTTTTGCGACTGCACGGCACAACACACAAGCAGCTGTCCTTAACGCTGAGACTTACTGATGACCTGATGACCTTTGGGATGACCTTTCGGATAGAAATTATGAAAGTGTTGAGACCAGATTTGCTTCTGAGTTTGCACAGGGCGTGGCGAACACTGTGCAGTGCACTAGGTCGTCCCCTCTTCGGAGGATGATGCCCGCCACAATAGCTTCTCCTGAGCGCCTTTCACAAACATAGCGCTTTTTGCTATCTGCCACTTTTTCACCTGCTACACAGACATTTGTTAACTGCTTGTTGTATTCCTATTCGTGTTTTAAAGATTGAAGTTTCGTCTTGAAAAGCAAGCTGGTCTGCACTGGCACTACCGAATGAGCGTCGAGCCCCGCCTGTCATTAGTAATTAAGAGCAGGCCGCGGTCGGGTCCGGACCGCTGTAGCGGCGAGCAGGGCCAGGCACAGTCTAATTGCCGACCCATGTAGACATGTAGCGCCAAGTAAAAGTTATATTTTGTAGCTTTCGTCGAATATAAAGCCAGCGTAGCGCCGTTAAAGCATTGAAATTCAGCAGTGTGCTATTTCTACAGCGTTTAACCAACATCGCTTCCTCCCTGTATTATTACAGCCTTCAGGATCCTTAATTTTTTACTCATACGAGGCATGGACCCTAGGAAGTGGAAAAGAAATTCGCAATTTTCTAATCGGAGCGGCTTTTTTACGAAACTAAAACTGCCGGCGGTAGACACTGCTCAATGTATTTTACTTATTTCATTTTTTAAAACAAAGCTGGCCAGCTGATATGAAGTAGCTTAATCCATATCACAAGAAGACAGTCGCATCTGTTAGCGCCTGTCTCGCTCCCTGTTAAAACATTCGACCGGTCCGAAGAAGCAAAAGAGCATAAAGAAAGCTTTGAGAGATTGCGCGGTGTCGACCCTCACGCGCGCAGGCCTTTCCGTTACTATCTGTCTGAATCACAGATGGACTTAGTGCAAAAAACAGACTTGAAGTTAAATTAAATGCAATGCCACGTACTCATGGGATGTACTTTGGTTCTTGGCAGATTGTATTTACGAGAGCGCTGTTTTTCTAACATTCGGTTGTGCTCTGGAGGGGAAGAGATCTCGCTCCCGCGGCTTCCCGCCTTTGCCTGTGCTGCTCGTGTCATTTGATGGCGACTGAATAGTCCCAAGACGAATCTCAGGGGCGATGCTCGCATGCTGTGTCCCCCTTCGCCTAAATGAAGAAAGAGTGAGGGGGTCTAAACCCCCTCCCCCCCGGCAAATTACGCCACTGGGAACCGGTATTTAGTAAATACACCCGATCAGTACAAATGCCCAAGTAGTACATCCGAGCCCATCAGTTTATGTGCCCGAGCCTGGTCTGGAGCCCAATGCCAGGACCCGGCCCATGACTGACCAAAAAACTGCTCTGCCTGGTCCGGGCTTTCTAATAAACCTGAGTCTATGCAGTGCTATAAATTATTTATTTATTGATACTCTCATGATAGAACATTATAGATGAGAGTCGGTGAAGTACAAAGTGATTTATAGGCGCAGGTATATTACAAATACTCGCGATATATAAGAATACTTGTAGTTTCAATATATAATAGCTTGTGCATAATAAACATAACACACCGATGTTTTTAATTGACCAGTGGCATCACATGGTACAGAGTATACAAAATACGATTATATAAATAAGATCATATTTAAGAGGAGGATTCTGTCTATTATGCAATACCAAGGTTTGTTAGTGTACAGTGTGTTAGTATGCTTTCTGCCGAGAGAGTTTGGCTTTGCTAAAGCTAATTTCAAGCGTCCGGTAACTTTATGAGCCTCCGCGTTTCTGAAAAGCTGCGTCTTCGTGCTATCATTCGCTTGCTGAACTGAAGTCATTTTTGAAATGGCTGAAGCAGTTCATTATGCAGGCGTGTTTAATTAGATTGACAGGCTCTTATATGTTGCTGCTTTGCATTGAAAACTGACCTTTTCGTATCTGCTCGTGAGCATATGAAAAAAATAATGGCAAATGTTCTCTTCTCGCTAGAAGCTGCAGTAATGATGAAATTGTGAATGTTGCTGGAGAAATCCGGCATGCTCTGTTTCTTCCTCACGAGGCGATTTTCTTTAAATAGAAGCTAAGAAGGCATTGAAATTCGCCTGTATCATTAGCTTGCCAAGCTGAAAGGCAACAGTCTACTTTTGCTAAGCACAGCGTTTTACAAATTTACAATGTTGTACAGGTTGAGCACATAAAGTTCTGTCAGTCTGCGCTAAAGTCAAAAATTTTGTGACATATCTTTTAGGCTAGACGGCACAAACCTCCACTGCTATTCATGCCTTAAATTGCGTTCTATCGCTGACTTCCTGAGTTTGGCTGGTAAGAAAATATTGGTTCGTTTTCAATCTACGAATTACTAGCAGGAAATTCTGTTTTATCCTGGCACACAAAACGTCGTAAAACGGAGAAAATTCGAAACAATGGAAATTCGCTAACAAGTTTTGATGCTCTCCGTACTGTTCTAACTCCGGGTGGCTACAACGCAAATCTAGCTGCCAAATTTTAGCTTATGCGGAGCGGCTCAAAATATCAGTTTAATGTAATTAAGCTGATGAAATTAAGTGCCTCAATGATGCGAACGAGATTCTTCAAATATATGCGTGGTATATGAAATATGGGTCGATACCAGCGGCTTATTTCGTAAGTATGACGAAGTTGTTTTTGTGACTGCATCACGCTTTTTCGATGTCAAGTGTGCGCTGGCAAGTGCTCGAGGCTACAAAATTTCCTAAGCAGCCGAAAAACCTCTTTCTTTTAAGAAAAACGACTCTTTTTTATTTGTAGTTTAAATCCGTCCTTGAGGTTCCTTGCGGCAACGGGCAGATAGCAACTACAGAGGAGGCGCGCTATGGATTGAGCCTCCGGCGAAGGACGAAAGAAATAAAAATGTTATTAAGTTTTAATGAAATGTTTATATTATCTCAGTTATGACAATTCAGCTGCGTGACGCTGCATACACAGAGGGAATCAGTCACAGATGGAAGCATAGAGAATGCTGCCAAACGCACGCGCCAATAACGTGTTAATTTATTTCTTCAAAGTTCTGGCGCATATGTCAGCTTCATTTCAGGCCCCCCTCAACTCGATGGCTCCTACGCATCTCCTTTTTGTGGAAGCTTCTATATCTTAAAAGTTTATGCTTCGAAAGGGACGCCACTGGTCAGAAAGCTGTGTGTGGTTTGGAAAGCGATCTTGAGTCTAAAGCAGCCAGTCTGTTTGCGCATCGTTTTAAAAATTGAGATCTCTGGCGAAGAACTGCACTATGAAACGCGCCGAATATAATACATCTTTATTTTTCCAGAAAACAAGTGGATGGCCTCTTGGGCTAAAAGCTACACAAAAGCTTGACGAGGCCCAAGAGACCATTACAAGGCAGCAGCGTAATGAATAGATTGAAAAATACATAAGTAGACAATAATAAAGGAAATAATAAAACAGTCACTGTGACAAGTAATGATGATGTCAGTCACATAAAGCAACCAGTACTCAACTGAAACCAAAATAAAACTGAATATATATATATATATATATTCGTGTGTTAGCTGCTCTGGTGACACGTATACAGTTTTTGCTGACTGTTCATCCTATCTCAATTTTGGTACGCAGGCAGCTGTATGCTACAGAGTTCTAAAGACATCTTCAAAGACTCTTGCCAAATAATTCTGGAGAGAGCTATTTTTGAACAGGAAAGAGTTTATGAACGCAGTTCTTTCATGTTCCGCAAGATTTATCTTCAACAATCAATACATCCGCAGATCTCTCGTTAGCAGGACTACATTTTTTTTGCTGTTAACAATTTTGCTATTCTAAAAGCGCTCTGTATTGGCTTTCTATTCCAGTATTAACTGCTAGATGCGAGCAATCGAAAAACTTGAAAATAGATATTTTACAGCGCATCCAAAGAATTAACCATTAACTTCAATATTTCCACAACATTACTTTAAAATTTTGCAAAATTTTTGTCTAAGAATGCAGGCCATGAGAAAATTAAAAAAAAAGCATGACGATTCAGGCGCTTCTATTCGATGACTAGGGAAGGGGAATAATGAAAATGATTGCAGAATTTGTGCTCATTTCAACTGAAACAGCATGAGCATGGCTCTTGTGATCTGTTGTCTGAGCTGGAGTGGAGCTTTGCAACGTCTTGCAAGAGACATCAGTTAAATTTAGAAACCAGTTGATATATATACTATTGGAGGGGGTTGTAGCTCAGCAGTACCTAACTCGCTTTGCAACGTTCAGCAAAGTTTCTCGACAAGCGTTCGGGCTGCGAACGAGCTTCACACCTAAGGATCGTCGTCGTATTTCACCCCAACAGTTGACAACAACAACAACAGTTCACCACAGTGAGTGAGCGCGGCTGCTACACTGCAATATCCTTAACTCGCGATTGATATCCCGTTTGGGATATCAAGATTACCTTTAGAAACCTGAGAAAAGTAAAACAGAATTCTTTATGAGAACTATCTAACAGAAGAGATCCTCCGCAACAGAGGAGGCCGAGCGACACGGCATAAACGTCCTCTGGAGACACCCAGCACCGTTCGGGACCCGTTGACTCTCTAGTATACCGCCGCAGTGGCTGAGTGGTTACGACGCTCGACGGCTTCGCACGATCACGTAGAATCAATCCCGGTCCTACGGCTGCGTTAAAAGGGCAGGTTAAAGAACCGCAGCTGTCTAAATTAATCCGGAGCCCTCCACATGGCATCCCTCATAGCGCCTGCGTCATTTTGGGACGCTTAACTAATATACCATTCAATAACGTATGTCTAACGAGAAAAACAGTCGCCCTGGTCGATTGCAAAGCTGATAGTAACAAGAGATTTTCAAAACACTCCTTACCATCTCTGCTCAATTCAATTCAAAAGATCAGGCTACGCCTTTCGAGTGCGCTCGCTAAGCCATTAAACGCAGCACCTAGCCAGGCGATCTCCCTCCACGTTTCCAAGACAAGATCAGCAGAATTGGATGTTGTTTTCCGTTGCCTCTTATATCGCTCATAGAAGAAAACGTACAGTGCACCCTGTGTTCCATTATACGGCAGTTTAATCTTTAAAAAGCAGCAGATGGTCCTTGGTAGTATGCTAAGTACGCACAATTCCGCTTTTTTGTGAAGACTGTCGTTTAGAGTGACAAACTGGGACGCTATTAAAGCGTGATGAACTCTTTTAAAATGAAACGACTTTTCTTAATTCATGATACAGGGGATACTTTAGCAGACGACAGAAATTAGGAACGTAAACATTAAAAGGCGAGAACCATACAGACGGTTTAGCTGAGTTCAAGACCTGTTATTCTTCGCGGAATGTAGTTGAGGAGGAGATGTTTTACTTACAGTACAAGGATTGTTATTTCTGCACATTGTTGTGTACTTGACGAAAACCTCTTTTAGTTTAAATGCATGTCACATCACCCACTTTCTAATGGGAGCAGCCATGCCGCCCTGTTTGGCGGGAATTCGTCATGAGGTCCGCTCTCGGGGGCTCTCTGCGTTACGTAAATCAGGACATGGCAAGTACTGGTGTGTCTTCAATCCTCCGTGATGAACTGAGGTTCCAAGAACACCACTTCACCAGGGTGAAATATGAAACTAGAAAAGCCTGTGCGAGAACTGTAGAAGACAAGAGCAGGAAAGTACTTCTCTGGTAATTTATGGCCGATTTGCTAGGCGTCAATAAGTTCAGTGCAGCTGATGATACTGACAAAAAAAGCAGGCATATGGGGACGCACTGGAAAAACACAGAAAACTTTCGGTGCGCATGAGCTCGTATTTATACCTTGTGCACCGCGAGAACATGTCAACTTAGCGCATGTTTCCAATCTAAGCATGTCACAGATTGCAGAAAAATGAGCCAAAGGTGCCTGAATTGCTCGGTTAGTGCTAGGTTACTGTTGGCAAGGAAGGTACGGTCTTTGTCAAAAGTAACCAGGCTGCATGGCTTGCTTCTAGCTCGTACAGTGGAACCCTCACAGCTTCCTGGAAGCTGAAATGGTTGTTAAAGGTAAGGACTGTGGGTCTTCTTACCTTCCAGCAAGTTTTGATGTTTAGGAAAGCCTCAAGGGCTACACTATACAAGCTAGAAGCAAACCTTGCAGCCTAGTTACTTTTGACAAAGACGGTACATGGTGTAAGAGGCGCCTCCATTGTTGTGATGGGGAAGAGCAGGTATTACTGAAGTAAATCGTAAATACCGAGCTGGGACACTGGTAAATTAATGTCTTCAGTCCCTTTTTCATCATCACTAGACACAACTTCTTCTGGCAGTTCTGCGAAATAAAGGCACATTTTCCTATCAAATTCCCTGATTGCATGATGTAGCCTAAATAACGTGGGCTGTAAGCTCAGGAGACAACAGAAAAACGAGTAACAAATATACTAGTAACGCCCTGTCTGACAGATAAGACTGAACAATTGCTTTTTTTCAGAATTATGTCACATTAAACGTTTCAGGTCGATCAGGCTGGACAAATTGGGAACCCCGCAAAGAAGGCAGCCGCCGTTGGGTTTGTTCGGGAAATATCTTTTCTTCGGGGTAGTTCGGAAACTGGGTGTGCGAACCACCGAGAATGTTCGCCAGGAAATCTCTATTAAACATTTCTTTGGTGGCATTGAATCTGTGACCATCGGATATCTACGAAACAAAGAATTCTCTGCATAAGTAGAAGATAATCTTTCCATGAATACGAGCAATTACGAGCATGTCCCCCTGATAGAGAAACCTGTAGTAGCTTTCGAGGTCCGGGTTCAGCTGCATATTTTCTCCGGTAGTTTTGTACGCTTCGTTAGATGCTGTCTAGTTTATGTCGCAATTATTAGGAAAATGCAAGGCTCAACCTTTTTTTCGCAGTCAACTTTGTTTTCAGTTTTGAAATCGGAGAGAGATTATATAGGGTCAAGAAAAGTTTCGAGAAGGCTGAAAACAATAAATTGAAGGTGCTTGTATTCTCCTGCGCAATACAACTACGTCACTGCTACTTTCTTTCATAGGAGCTTTGGCACGTCACACAGGCATTCCTGAGTGTGCTGGTCATCGCGTTCGTGGTGCTTCTTGGTGTTATTGAAAGTCATGGTGTAAAGCTGGCACATTTCTAAACAGTAGAAAAGAATATGAAAACTTCATTAACAATTGGAGCATAATATAAGCACTGAGAAAGCCAAATGAAGCGATTTTATATTTTGTTTCGAGTGCAGCAGTCAGAATTTGCTTAAGAAATATCAGGCATCATTAGTTTTATTTTACACCACATATTTTCCATATGGCAATTTTTCATCTGTAGCGACTGACACCCTCTAAGCGAGGAATCTTCCCTCCCCTTATGCATAATTTTTTCGGTAAGAGAGCAATATTTCTTACCGGAATGCAGCGCGCAATGTTCCAGTTTTTTGACAGCCGCTCCTTTTGTGCACTCCCACAGTGATGGATATCGCTCGCGAAAAGAAACACATGGCGACAGCTATCTGCAGTTAGGGTTTAAAATCCCGGACCTTTTTCTTGCCGCTGCAGATGTGTCACGCTGTAGTAGGTCTAAAGAGGCTGCCGTTTTGTCGCTACTTCAACATGCAAACGGCCTTATTTTTCTTCCTCCTTGTCACCGCTGCCTATGTCCAATGCCGGCCATCTGAACAGCATATTGACGAAGCAATGAATTCGGAGGCTGCGGTGCAAACTGAAGAGAAGGACTTCTGCACAGGTGACCTTTTGGGGTTCTAGAGGCCGTAATTGAGAAGAGCAGTTTCAATAGGGTTGTTTAGGAGTTTTCTATGAGCAGAAGTTGGAAAGATTAAATTTAGTAAATCTGTTGCAGAAATAGAGTGAGGAAACCCTTTGATTTGTGAGTAGTGAGAGGGGTATTGCATCAATAAAACTGTAGCTTTCGTCTTGATCCAGTAAATTACCTAATAAGTAAATCATATAATTGCCCTGTACAACAGAAGGCGAGGATATTAATTGCTCAGAAATGCTTCTCTTTCTCCATTCTGCTGTCATTTATTTCCTATTTCATTTTTTTGGTATTCGTTTACTCTAATTTCGTCATATCTTTATTTCTAATCGCGTGGTGGCTTACTACGCAACTTCTGGCTTTTTTTTACTATCAGGCTTCGTCAAACTCTTTTCACACGACCTTTACCTTTTTGTCCCGGAATATTAATCTTTGTTGCAATATATTTTCTTCACTATATAATGGCACCCGCCTTCGAATTCGGGCAGCCATTAAGAAGCAGTATATATCAAAAATTCAAAATAATGGCAGGTACATTTGTGGAACATGGCTCTTCCTATTTTCGCATATTCCAATATTTAGAGCCCACTGCAAGCAAACAACCAGCATTTCGTGCAACTCCAGAGGTAACAGCTGCACTGCGAAGGATATACCCTAATGAAGCAATGAATGCTGCACGACCCTTAACAACAAACAGTACAAATAATTTTCTCGACTTTACTAGCTGTCTGTAACTCGGGAGTAGGGCGCAATCTACCAGCTGAAAGAATTTATGTGACCACGAACTTAATCGCTAGAGTAAATTCTTCTACAAGAGAGTTAATGCTGAGCTAGGTGGTTTTCAGGCATATTGCCGGGATTTTCAAAACCACGAAGACATATTACCGGTATTTTCAAAACAACGAAGACACATAGAAGAAAAAGTTCCTGTTGTCCTCTTTCTCCTGCGCGTCTTGTTGCGCTGAAATTCTTCTAATAGTAAAGTAGGCACCTCAGCTTGCATGGCATGAGATGGATCATCAGCTTAACTTCTTTACGTGCTGGCCCGGGAAGCTCTGTGAGCAAGTTGTAAAAATCGGCTTCATTTACTTCAAGAGGAGAGAGATATCTTCCCACAGTCCAGTATCGGCTTCAGACGTAGCCTTTGTTCGCAAGACGCATTCCTCTTGTTTAAGGAGGAAGTTCTTCAGACATCCGAAAGGCAGCGAGCATCTAATTCTGGCGGTGGACCTTAGGGGATATTTTGACAACGTCTCAAATGAGGCTGCCCTCCGCGAAGTGAAAGTACTGGAATGTGGACAGGATATCTTTGACTGCTTAAAGCATTCCTCATGAACCCACCTCTACAATCGGAAACGAAGATGCTAGACCGTACGACAACCAAATGCGGAACAAGGGTACTCCACTTGCATCTATCACGACATCCCTCTTATTTAATATTGCCATGATAAGATTGGCTCATCGGCTGCAGGATTTCCCCGATATAGGATTTGCCCTATATGCAGACGATATTACTATCTGGAAAACGAAAGCATATCCCTTGGATAAAAGGAAGAAAGCCTGTAGGAAGCGCCAGCAGTCGTCGAATAATTCACCGTCAGTAGTGGCGTTCGCCGTGCTCCGGATAAGTGAGAAGTAATCAGGGTACAGATTCCAAGTTACATCATTCTCGGATCAATAGAGCTCTTAGTAGAAGACCAATCAATTCAGGAGGCCTCTGTGCATTAAGAACCATATATGCGTTTTTAAAACCATTCTCCTGACACCACTGCTTTTTTATCTTTATTTTTCGCACAGCATTTTTTAATTGAAATATTTTATTTGCTTACTTTCAATAAATTTATATCAGCTTACTTGCTACGTTAGTTATACTTTGGCTTATCGTGATAACATCGTCTCTCTTCCTGTTTGTCCTTTGCACCCTGTTTGGCTTTTATATTCCCCTATTTAATTCCGTGCTGGGATGTTATAATCTTATGATCAAAAATGTAGTAAACGTATTTCCGCACTTGGATAAATTTCATGGATGCGAATTTTAATTCTTATACATGAAATCTTCTGCAGTGACATTCTATAATAAAAAGTAGCGGGTGCGTTTCTATAAACGCTTTCATATTCATTACCTTTCAATTATTTTTTTAAGCGGAGCCTGCTTCGACGGCGAGGCGTAGGCCTGCGAGGTAATAGAGGTTTTAAGCACAGCAGAGAGAGAATAACGAAGATGTATACCAGGTTACCTGAAGCCTCCTGCGCACGCCTAACGGAAAATCCGGAGCCACTGCTCTTGCACCGCTGGCGTCCGATAAACAGACATGCAACGGCGCTAGTACTTCTCGGTCGCGCTAATAGCCAGAAATGTACAATGGCTTAAAACAATGACACAAGCGAGAGTTTCAAGTCCGATGTTTTCGTCCCCAAAACCAGAGATTGAAGAAACCGACCGACTGCTTTTCTTGGGGTGTCTTGCTGGCCTGGTTCCTGAGGTAATCGGCCCAATGGCGGCACTTCTTATTTCTATTATGCTCAAATAATCCCGCGAGAAGCATTTCATCAACAAAGCGAGTAACTCCAAATTCTTGTCAGAACAACATAATAAATCAAAATTTTTGGCTTATTGCGTAAAAAACTCACAGAAGACACGTTAAAAAACTCACAGAAGGAATTCACACACAAGCTACTTCTTTTTGCTTATTGTTTGCATGCCTTATTCTGGCTTTGAATATTTTATATTTCCTGTGAAGCACTGGTGGAAAAAAATGAGATCTTCACAATTTAAGCTACCAAATGAAGCGCCATGCAAACGTTAAAGGAATACATTTTGCTCTGTTTTACCTGCGCCAAACTTGGAGAGTGCCGTAATTTTATTACCAGCCCATAGTACATGAAGATACTGCTTTAAAAGAAGTGTTGGATTTCATAGTCGTGCCTTAGTATTTTGGAAGCCAAGACATAACGGTTAAGCATAAGAAAAGGCTGCACAAAACTTATTCATCTAGACAGCATGATCAAAAATACTAAACAAAATCTCACCGGAAGTTGGAAGAAAGCAGTGTGAAGGCTAGGTGATCAGAACCTCAAAGCTCTAAGCTGTTTGCTTACTTGTTTCTTTATACCGGAGGGCTAAAAAGTGGGAATTGCTGAATTGGTTTACACAGCATCATATGTTCAACATAGAAAGAGTGTATTCTCCTTGAAAAAAAAAATAGAACTTAAAGCAGACTTAAGCTCCTGGAGATTCCAAAGTTAATGACAAGCAATTTTCGTGTTTCGCGCAAGTTTCTTGGCGGGTAAAGTGGCTTCATACCAGTAAACTGGGACAGCTTTTTTTTCCGGTAGATAACACGCAGTAGTTACATAAAAGTGGGATAAAGGGTATTTCAGTGTCGGGTGGCAATCTGCAGTATGGGACAGAGGCGGGATATGACTGGGACATAAAGATTATGACTAAGTTTTGTACCGCGTTTTCCGAACTCCGGATATTTAACCATAGTATGCAGTGCAATGTCGGAAGTTTTGGTCTCCGGGCGCCTCGCACCCCGATTATGTACTATTGTGGAGGCGCCCAGGCTTACACTAAATGGTGTACAAGAGCGTCGCATGGTTTAGGGGAACAACCAGGACGGCACAGAGATGCATGCAGAAAAGGTATGACCTAAAGGTGGATTTCTACCTGGCTATGCAGGCCTTAAAAATTATTCCTTCCAATTTTCGCAAAAACCAACTATGAGTAGCACACGAAGGCAGCTTTGGAAAGCAAGTGATGCGACCACAGGGATACAAAGTTACGGGATGATTGTACTCGTGAGTGTCTCAATTAAATCTACCCACTAATAAATATTTTTGAAACTGCAGCTAGCATGAATGTTTATATCGAAAACTAAGAGGCGCTCGCGTTTTAAGATTACAGTATTTGTTTAAAGTCGCCAAACATGCACATATCCCCCCCTCTCCCACCAAAGATGCTTAAACTAAGCCCGGATAATTATGAACGTAAGGCCACACAAGTCGACAAACTCACGGCGTAACGCAGCAATCGGCATGATGTTTTGTCGACCAGCGGCGTAGGGCCTACTAGTGAAGCTGGTGGCAGTTTAACTTTAGTCTACCAAAACGGAAGAAACAAGCTAGGCAAAAGCTGCTTCATGCTGAAGAAGAACGTGTTTTGCTTACAGTCCAGACCATTATATTGCAGAAGCCGCTTCGTTGATCAAACTCTTGTCACGTCTTAAGTACGGAAAATTAGGAAGAACTTTGTACATATTATAGCGCACGTCCTCGGGGAACTCGCTATGAGCCCACAAAACCGTCATCTCTGTTCTACAGAGAATGCGTGAGAGTAATATTTTGGTGCCATCGGTTGATGTCATTACGCTGGTTGATGTCATTGTGCCGAAATGAATATATTGTAACGCGTGAGCATCAGATGGTTTCTACCAAATAGATGGTTTATGGTTGGTTTATGGGGTTTTAAAGTCCCAGAGCAACTCAGGCTATGAGGGACGCCGTAGTGAAGGGCCCTGGAAACTTCGACCCCCTGGGGCTCTTTAATCTGAACTGACATGGCACAGTACATGGGCCTCTAGAATTTCGCCCCCATCGAGATTCGACCGCCATGGCCGGGATCGAACCCGCGTCTTTCGGGTCAGCAGCCGAGCACCGTAACCACTGAGCCACTGAGGCGGCTTCTACCAAATAGAGTACTCTAGATTTGCAACCGGAGGTAAATTGTTTTTCATAACATCCACTCTAGCGGCAGTATCGGATAACAACAATTTATTTAAAATAATCAGGAGCAGTGCGAAGACGTTCATCTACTCGCTTTCTATCCGCCTTGTCGCATAACCTGAGTGTAAAAAGCTTTTTCTGTAGTCTTCATCGTTTGTTTTTAGAAAACGTGGGCAATATAATTTTAAAGTTCTTGTGCACGTTCAAAATAGAAACGCACTCTGCGGGTGCGGCCGCTTAGTCGTCTTGGATTCCGGGTATGGCACTGTACAACAGGCATTGCCCGCGCGGCTTGGAGAAGACGATTCGCTTTGCCAAGCTCAGTCGTCTAGGTCTGAGCATTCAACCTCGTCAGAGGAAGCGAGTAGAAGAGGCAAGACTACTTAGATGAGCCATGGTGTACTTCACTCAGTGGTTATAGCTCAGTAGGGACAATGGAATCAGCCGCAGATGCAACAGTGGAGCGGTCGGGAATCGCGACGTTGAAACGGGGTGCCAGGAAAAGAAAACCAATGCAAGAGGCATTTAGAACAGAACTGCGCGTGCCGTGCGCACGCCATAGTGACTGTTGGGAGGCTTATATTTCCGAAACCCGCCGGCCCATTGGTGTGGAGAGCACTCACCTCCGCAACATCTGCAATCACATTTTCATATATTTTGGCAAAAACCCTGCTTTTGAATTCATCTTATCTTTCAGGCTGACGCAGTTGTAAAGGAGAACGGCGGAGACGTTAGAAGCCTTCTTGACAAAATTTGTGGCCCCGATGTAAGTCTTTTTCTCTCCGAAAATACCGAAATTTTTTCTTGCGCTATTAGCATCTTTTAAATTAGTTAGATATATACACTTTCTTAAAGGACATAGTTTAAAACTGATCTCCAACGAACACATAATTGTTAATAGCCTGCCCGAGGGGCACTGATGGTGCAGGATAGGAAGAAGAATGTTATATACTGAAAGTTCTGAAGCGGCAGTGATGCCGGCGCGCCGTTATCTTGCCACAACCAGAAACCGAAATACCCTAGAAGTGCCTTTGGATCTGAAACGTCCGTAATGTGGCAGTGGACATTCTGTTAGGTGTAAAAACTTCCGTGTTCTTTTGTTGCCTGAAGGGTGGTAATTTTCCAAAAGTGTATTGAGAAAAACCTTCGCCCGTTTGAGCATTTTACACTTTTCGGCTTCACCGACCTTACCAACCGGTAACGCCATTAATGCTCATCAGCTTAGCCCTAGTATTCTTTTTTTAGCTCTGTCGCGCTTCGTTTAACGTTTAAGAAGCAACGCTGCGTCATCACCAGACACGAACAGATGTGAAACCAAATTGCTTGTCTGCAATTCCGCCGAAACTGTCAACGTCCTTTCGTTACAACTTTGAAGTGGCTCTTGTTATATAGCGAGCTCAAACAAGCTGCTCACATATGGAGCTGCTCGCTCCTTCCCTTGTTTAACGACGAAATATTGAAAAGCAGTACTGAAGTTGTGGCACGTTTTCACAGAAGCTGACACATAACTAAAAGGTGCACTGACGAGGATTCTGAAGTCGTATTTTTACCGCTGGAACTCGATCTAGACGTTCCGCGCGTTCTTCAGCCGATTTGGTAAATTGGTTTTTGAGGAAAGAAAATGGCGCAGTATCTGTCTCACATATCTCGGCGGACACCTGAACCGAGCCTTAAGGGAAGGAAGGAAGGTGGGAGTGAAAGAAGAAAGAGATATAATTTCGACCATCTGGGGATCTTTAACGTGCACTGACATCGCACAGCACACGGGCGCCTCTTGCGTTTCGCCTCCATCGAAATGTGGCCGCCGCGGTCGGGTTCGAACCCGGGTACTCCGGCTCGGTAGACGAGCGCCCTACCACTGAGCCACCGTGGCGGGTAATTCAGATGATTTCCCTAATTTAAATCTTAACGTCTCAGCTCCCGCCTTTTAAAGCGAAAGCTTTACTACTTGCACTTTCAAGCCTTTGCCGTGACGCGGCAGTGCCACCATTGACCTTTCGCATGACCTCTGTGGGACGTCACGCCGAAGAGCTGGGAGACCACCTCGCGCCGTCTGCGAGTAGTGGCGGTGCCAGGCCTTAGAATAGATTACATTACATTATATTGGACTGGATTGGATTAGATTAGATTAGATCAGATCAGATCAGATCAGATTGGATTGGATTGGATTGGATTAGATTAGATTAGATTAGATTAGATTATATTGGATTGGATTGAATTGGATTAGGTTGGATTAGATTGGATGGGATTGGATGGAATTAGATTGGATTAGATTACATTACATTACATTACATTGGATTGTATAACCGATGCATCACCACAAGTCTAACCACAAACACCACCACCAGCTAAACTATCAGCTGTACCATGGCGTAGGTACGGATATTGCTTTCGCAATTACCGGGCTTAACCAAGCTAAGCCACAGCGAATTTTTTTTTATTTCCCCGCAGACGGTGGGAGCAATGAACAAACCTTTCAACCAGTCACATGGCGGCTTGCCGCTCTGCCATCGGCGGAGTGATACGTAGTGATCGACAAAAGCAGAGTCCAACCGTATTTTTATTTCCGTGCGCCTAATTTGCAGCTATGTAGTCTCTGATTAGATCTATTTATTCACGGAAACGTAAATACAAAATAAAAGTGAAAGCAAAACCGCCCGCGCCTGCTTGAAAGGCACTCCGTAGGTTGGTTGGCGCCTTTCACCGTCTGCGGGGTTAATTCCCTGCAAGGGGGGGGGGGGGGGGGGTGCGAGCCGGACATTAATCCGATTCAAATTATGGAAAATGGCCGCACAGGGCAATAATTTCAAGCTTCTAATAGTGCTTGGAACGCGTAGATCGAGTTACCGCGACAAAAAAACGAGTTCAGGCTCCTCTTCTGTGCACCTTTAAGGACATTATCGGCAAAGCCAGCGAAAGTGCATTTTGGTAGGGCTCGGCCAGTAAATTCGATATGACACTGATTCGTAATGCAAATGCAGCTTGGTGCGTTCTAGAGCTTTTCACCCTTTTACGGTCGATAAGTGTGCGGAAATATTTCACCGAAGTTGTAATCCCATTCCTGGTGACGGCTTGAATTGTAAAATATTTTCATGTTCCACTTCTAGAAAAATAAATAGGAATCACCGGCTAAGAACTCTCGATTCGAAGTAAGAAAGCACAACATGCTGTCAAGAAGTACACATAGGGAGGGCTAATATCAAGAGGTAGGGGATGAATAAGCTGCCCCATAACAATTTCCAAGTTCAAAACTGTATCAGGCACTTACTTTGCCCGCGAAGCAGAACATTCCGTATGCTCAAGCTTAGATGTAAGCAGTAACTGCACCTAAGCAATCACACTATTTCTCAAGTTTATAAGGGGTAATGATGCTGCATATTTCAACGGGCCCTGCTACAACAATTGAGCGCATGAATGAGATTGACGTAGGTGACAATGAAGTTGTGATGATGGATAGCCACTCAAATAGAACGATTATTCTAGGCAAAAAACAATTCTTCTAGGGAAGACCAAAAAATTTCTTGTTCGGCGCTTTACACCTCGTTGACCTTAAAGTTCGCAACTGGGAAGCCCCAATTTTTCCCTCAATAATGAATAGTGAGCCGTAGAAACGGCATGACGCTGACTTCTCCTGCACTAATCGAATGCCGTGGTTAATTCTTTTGCTTCTGCAATTGTCGAGCTTATCATTATTTCCATTATCCATTCCATTGATTTGTCTAGGGGGCAGTTCACCACAAGAAGATGATAGAGGCACTGGTAAGACATTTTGTTTTTCCTGACACAAAGAACTTAGCCTCCTAACCATAGGAAAGCTATAGGGCTGGTGTCTCATGTGGCACCAGCAGGGAGGGGGAAAATCTTAGATACCGAGAATAGAAGCAGAAAAAGTTTGTTTTGCTTGCTCAAAAATGTGCAGGTCGTTAATTTTAGCACTGAATACTTTGTTGCAGGTAATAAATTTTGATAAATTGATAATTCAAAGAAAAGATCACAGTGGCTAAGTTCACAGAACAGCAAGTAAAATGTTTCGATGCATGAGAAGGTCATATGCCGGGCACACAGGACGTCCTCTTTGTGGTCTAAACTTCTGTGAAAAGAATTTATTTCATTTGCGGCGACATACCTTGACTTCGCGGAAAGCATCAACAAGGCGCGAAGACAGGATTAAGCATACTGGAGTTGATGCCGACACAGCGTACCATGCTTATCATGTGTTAAAGTAGACACGCAGAATTAATACTTTCGCTAGCTAAGTCGGCCCTGCCCTCTTCCTCCTATAACTTCTTTCATTTCGTCCCACTATCAACAACAAACTGTGTAAGAAGACAGGAAGATAGAGGCGGTGCATGCGGGCAGAACAATATGAGACTAAATGTATACATGTTGACCCGGCAGCGCCAGAAGTGCAATGCAGCTGCACATTGGTGCTACAGCTTCAGTTTGGCTTACTGTATTAGTTAAATGCTATCCCTTCGCTCACAATTTCGCATTTTTTAACAGGAGATGTCGGATGACGCCATCAGCGAGTGCTCGGAATTGATACAATCACCTACACTGTAGGCAGTATTCAGACTGACAAAATAAATGCAGACTTCACCTCACTTGGATCATTGTCTCGTTGCATTGTCATACGCAAATTTGCGCCAGCAGTCTGTTTCGCTGACCATGCTCTCAGCAGCTTTCGCTGTTACCCTTGTAGCAGAGAATCCAACAATGTGTGAAAATATTTGCGATATAATCCGAGCAACACACGGGTTACCTCACTGCAGAATGCGTGTGTGCCGTTCAATGTTTTGGTCATACTGCCTGGTGTGCCTTGCATCGCGCGGCCTTCGCGCTTCTCCGGAACGACGAAGAAGCGGCCGTTGGGCGAGAGCAACGCTCGGACTAGACCTGGCTGGGTGTATAAAAACCGCCCTTATCGTTTGGTTCTCCCCTGCGCCTGCCTGCATGGCTCCTTGAGTCGCGATACTGGTGGAGTTCCGGTCCATGTTGCCTTCTCCTATGGAAGACTCGACACACCTACCGCTCGTGACAACCCCCTTTCGTGCAAGCTAGAGGCTGGAGGAGTGATCGTATTGACAAAATTTATTTTCATCACGTTGAAAGGAAATTTCCTCCGTTGTCATTGTCACACTAGCCTTAACCATTTTTTAACAACAGGACGCACTCAGCTTCCTTTCTGAAGACAGAGCACTCTGTCATCTTACATCTGGGTTCTCCAGCACATAGGCGTTACGGATGCTGACCGTCGCCTAGTCTTTCCTGAGAACAGCGCGTATTCAGGCCTGGAGAGCTTCATCAGCCATAGAAAACCAGGATCTCCGCTAACACAATCCGTGTGTTTATCTTTGTAATGCGTCAAGCAAATAAGTTTGTCGCTCTTTTAGTTTTTGTACTTGTTGCATTAGTTGTCCAGCATGAAACTGCGAGCTACTATTGCCTCCTAACCCTGTTGGTCTTGCTTTATTTACTACAACTGTACTTTCGTTCTTTTCGCGCAAGTACTGGTACTGCTTAATGCCTAGCATCTGGAAAACTTTTCAGTTCGGTTTCTGGAGTTTAGTGGTTGCCCTCCTGTCATCCGTGCTACCTTCAATTGAAGCAGCAAGAGGCATGGCTCACTTTAGTGGCAAAGGTTTCAAGAAGTAGCTCCATTTGATAGACAACCTCTTCATGCTATAAATATAGCAAAACATGTGTGGATTTAAAGTACTTATGGGCTCGAGCCACTTAATGTTTCAGAATGTACATTATTGCTGTTGATGGCAGTCTTAATGGTAAGCCCTGTTCTTCGTCGAAAAAATGGTAAGGCGTCTTTAAAAAATCACTAAAATTACGGCTCCTAGAAGCACTAATTTCTAGTGGCAACTGGGTTGGTTTTTTTCAACATAATTATTTTCGCCCAGATTCAATATTATATTGTGAGTCAGTGCTACCACGGAACATGTTGCCAGAAACAAAGAAGCGTGAGTTCGCGACCTGCACACAGTACCTTTACTGTTCACTCCAATGCTCAATTGTGTTGAGTGTTCACATCTGACTGCTCTAGAAAATCCCCGCAAGAAATCTTATGCTACGCCATGAGTGCTTTAGAGCGCAGCTCTTAGGCGCCCGTTCTTGCGTCTCGCGGCGCCGCCGTTATCCCTCGCAACCAGCTCCGCGCCGGGGTGGTAGTGGTGGTGAAAACATTTATGAAAAAGTGCAGGAGGTATGCTTGGATCAGCCCTTAAGGAACTGATCCTTGCAAACACTAGGTGGAGGTCCCTAGTATGGAACCCCAGTGGCGGTGGCCGCCGCCCGGGTGCGCCCGACTAAGGCTTGTTGGGCCTGTAAGTCGTGGCAGCCGAGCAGGGTCGCCTCCCAGTCCTCCCGGGTTGGGTTGGGGATGGGGGGAATAGCGGGGTTGGAGGGGCAGGCCCACACCATGTGACAGGTGTCAGAAGACACCGCACTACAGTGCGGGCAGCAGCCGTTAAAGGAGGGGTCAAAATGTATTAGCGCTGCCGGGCACAGAAATGTATTGGTGAGAAGGCGGAGAAGGAGCCGGGGCAGTGCGCTGCTCTAGCTGCGCGCCCTCCTGGCGCCTTTTCCCGCGCAAGCCCAAGCCGAAACGCCTAGCCACCGGCGTTCGCCACTTCGTGTTTGTTTAAATATGAAGTATTCTGGCTTATTACATCTATATCAGTTGGTACATTAAGCAAAGGTTTAGGCTCTTACCGGCGATGGCCTCTGAGGTTTTAGGACATTCAGAATTCAAAAATAGACGGACTTACTACGGAGGTGTTTCAAGGGGGCTGTGTTCTAGATTTTTGAGATGAACAGATTTGATTGTATAAATAAAACAAGTAAATTGGTAAACAGTTCTTTTTTTAGGGGGGGGGGGGGAGGGGTGGAGGGAGGAAATGGCTCAGTATCTGTCTCACAAATCTCGGTGGAGACCTGACCCGCCCCGTAAGGGAAGTGATAAAGGAGTGACTGAGAGAAGAAAGGCATGAAGGTGTGCTTTAGTGGAGGGCTCTGGAATAATTTGGACTGCCTGGAGGTCTTCAACGTGCATTTGCATTGCACAGCACGCGGGCGCTCGGCTACTCAGCCGGAGTAGCCTGGTTCGAACGTGACCGCGGCGGAAGTGTTTGGATTGAGGCGAAACGCAAAAGGCGCCCGTGTGCTGTGCGATATAAGTGCGCGTTAATGATCCCCAGGTGATCGGATAAAATAAGTTAAGGTGCGAAATTTTAGGCCGGTTAGGTTTTGCGAGAAAATTATTGGACTTGAAGCCATAAATTATTAACGAAATTGAAAAGCGCAAAAAACTGTTTTTGAGTGATATTTTCAGAGAGAAAATTATTTAATACCATATAATAATTACAGAAGTGGTTTACCTGGCTTTAATATGCAGATATTAAAGCGAAAGCTTCAGTTGGGTAAAGCGACGGTCACCGTGTCAGGAGATTTCACCTACATTTGGCCTTCACTTCATGGAAAGGAAAGGCGCACAACTGACCCCCAGGGACAGTGGACACCTTAGCCGCCCTTTAAGCAACGAAACCTATCAAGAGCGCGATCCTCTAAACGAGAACAAAGGCGCATAACTGGCCTCATGGGACACTGGACATCCTAGTCGCGCTTTTAGCTACGATACCGATGGAGCTGGAGCTTTGAAAGCAAAAGGCAGGCGCCGGGCTTTCACTCTGGGCGCCAATGGTGGTGTCGCGTCATCTACAAAGAATGCGGCTGCACAATGACTTACCAGGAGAAGAGTACGTCCCTGTGGTCTTACAAAAAAGTAATGCGGATACCTGCTTTTGACGGAGTGTTAGGGCGTAAATGCTTTCCCTATATGATGATTCGGCAATCCTTATAAATGCATGCGGCAATGGCGTAAACAGGTGATTGAGCTTTAATCTTGATAAGCCTTGTAGAATAGCGTTGGCTGTCTGTCAGGGTTTGCGAAAAGTTTTGTGCTTTTTCCGTGTAGAAAAATACGAGACTTTTGTTTCAAGGAGCTTAAGAGTTTTTTTGAGGCACCACAAGAACATATCGGTGTTCTAGCATAACGACCTACCTCGTCGTCGGCTGAAGATAGCTGTATTATTGTGCAACATACAGGGTTTATCATGCGGGCTTTGTAAATAATTGAGGGTTATCGTACCAACCACCCACGAAACAGCAGCAAGCGAGAATGTCAGGTTTTGGTTTCTAGGGGTTTAACGTCCCAAAGCGACTCAGGCTATGAGAGACGCCGCAGTGAAGGGCTGCGGAAATTTCGACCACCTGGGGTTCTTTAACGTGCACTGAGGTAGCACAGTACACGGGCCTCTAGAATTTTGCCTTTATCGGAATTCTCCTGCCGTTGCCGGGTCAGCAGCCGAGCGCCATAACCACTGAGCCACCGGGGCGGTAGAATGATAGGTAGAGAGGTAGAGAGGAATAAACAGTAAGGCTTGCGGAACAAGAAATAGTGTTTTCCGCCAGGCTTTGACCCTGCCGCTCTCAGCCTTCTAGTGTCCATGTGCCTATGAGGTGAAATGGTGGCAATTTTCTCCACAATTGAAACTACTTGATTCACGCACGAACACTGCCTTTCTCATCTCTGGATGCCATTACATTCAGGACATGAAGAATAAGCGCTGCGAATAAACTAAAAAATCATCATCAAAGGAAAGAAAAATTTTAATTGAAAGTTAATGCCTTGCTTCCTTGTTTCATTCTTTTTGGTTGATTTCGGAGCAACGAAGTGTGCAAAAAACCTAGTGTTGATATATTACGCAAACACTTCACTTAATATGTAATTCGTCAGATGTGGAAGTAGTCTGCGCCACAAAAACAGCTTTGATTAAACACATCTCGCTAACATTAGCCTTTGAGCAGTTTTAGTGGAGTAGGGAAGCCAGTACGGCGGAGGGTTTCACAGAAATGCTTTCATCTAGCGAACTCTTTCCAAGGAAGCGCCATGCCGATGAAAACGACACTGATACTTATATTTCGCAGTTAATATGGTCACAGCGCCCCGTGAGTCCGGAATTGCGGCTAATATTCCGTGTAACACATGATCGCTGCCGCGCAGACAACACTGCAAGAGAAAGTTCCACCTATTAAGGCAGAAAGCTGGGCTAGTTGGTGTTTGGATTGAGAGGACATAGTACTAGCGCCTGTGTTGTCTTTCTCTACCCTGTCGTCCTTGTTTTTTAAGCGCTACTACTATGTCCTCTCAAAGTTCCACCTTCTAGGTCGCGATCTCCTGCTTTGAAAAGAGGTAGAGTATCCTCCCTCCTTGACAAGCACAAAATAAGATCATTCCACGCTTAGGATAAAGAGCGAACGAGGTTACAGAACATGGGTTCACTAATGGACTTCGAAAGAAGTTTCCATAACTAGGGCACACATGAAAGTTGTATGTACTATGAGCAGCAAAAGCTTGCGGGATCTCCAGCCCGTGGCAGAGCAACGCAAAACTGCATTCCAGCGCCATCTGCCGTGATGACACCCGATGTCGAGGCTCACAGCACTTCCGCGTTAACCATTATTTGTGCATGCCTGCCCTTTCTTTGTTATCAGGCATGTCTCATCGCGTTCTTCCCTGGGATCCGCTTTTGCCACTGGCAATGAATCGCTGTGTCACCATCGTTGCACGTTTGTTTCGGCTGCTGCGATGATGAACAGTGGTCCGATACCTCGCGCGTGCCTAATTAGGACTGGCTGCGAACGACACACAGCGCCTCAGCGGCTTCCGTGAGTCTGATAAGCGCGTCGCGGGGAAGCAAGCGTTAAGGCATGCTTGATAGCGAAGAGAGGATCGGCATGCACAAAGCGTGCTTCAAACGCAGTTTCCGTGAGCCTCGACAACATGCTTGGAGGCAGCAGATGGCAATGGAATGCAGTTTTTGCGCCGCTCCGCCACGTGCTGGAGATTCCGCAAACTTTTGCTGCTGACAGTACGTAGGGTAGGTAAATGTATAAAAAAATGCGGACGTCCGTAACGTTCATCTCTCGTCGTGAGCTCTATGGCACACGCTATTTTTAGCCTGTCTATGCTTGTCTCAAAGCGTGTTACCATACTGCGCATATTTTCAACTCGTTCAGTAGCATCTTAATCTAAAAAAATGTTGTCTTGAGCCTCGGTGTTCTTGAAAGCTCGCTTGATATCAAATTCAGCAACGATCTGCAATAATGTAGGCAAGCAGGTTTTATGTCCTCTGAAGTGTTCAGCTACGATTTCTGCGTCAGGATGACGGACCACAGTGTTTGCATGCATCTCGGAATCTAGGCCATACCGCGGGAGCATTTCTTGCTATTCCGGGGAGGATCAGTGCGCCCGTCCCCGCATCGGGTGAGTACTTGCATGATTGGTTCGCACAAATATTCAGGCACGTTTCCCTATGTTTCGCCCCAGCAATCAATTATAACAGCGATCTTATGCGTATTTTTGCGAAGTAACATTATGGAAGAGTTTTAAGTGTCATTGCGTCAGTTGCCTGCTGCCATCTGGCATATAGATCTTTGGGAACACTAAGTACCCTCGTTGAAGTTTAAATCTCACATGATTTTCCTTTAAGGAGGTGCTTCGCAGTACGAATTACGTAATCGCATATTGATCGGCCTTAAACCTGATCACCTTATAGCCATCACTTGCAGTGTAAGACGAGCCTAGAAGGTCATTAGACTTCGATTGAAAGAAAAATCTGCCTATATTAATGAAGGATTCCATCGTCTGTCACATGTAAATTGATACTTTGGTTTTACTGTGCGACGTCACTTTGAAAATAGTATCGTAATAATGAAAGCGGGAAAACTGATTGATAAAACACAGCTAAATTCATTATCGAATTGGGGACACAAAATCTGCTGAAACATTTCTTTTATTTACGCATGATTACAATTATGGTTTGTTATGAAGGAGTGTTTAGCCCAAAAACATGAACGGTGAAGACCGACTCAATGATACGGCAATCTCTAATGGATTTTCAAAGAATTGCTTTTTAAAAAGTTTTCGTATTCTTTTATGATTTCAGAATCGCTTCAAGAATACGAAAGCTTTACTTATACACCATGAATTCCTTCCGTTAACTCTCATTTGGCTCAGGAAGAGAGAAAAATGACACTTCCAACGAAGGTTGCACGCTTCCGGAGAAGTGTCTTTTAACAGCAGAAACCGAACTTCGAAAGCATGCTTTCATGCGCTGCGTTTCGCGATGCGCAGAACTGGCGTCCAAATACACCAGCTTATCAAGCCGTCGCGGTGGCTCAGTGGTTATGGCGCTCGGCTGCTGATCCAAAAGACGCTAGTTCAATCCCGCCCCGCGGCGGTCGAATTTCGATGTAGGCGAAATTCTAAAGCGCCGTGTACTCTGTGACGTCTGTGCACGTTAATATACTCCAGGCGGTCGAAATTCCCGGAGTGCTTCACTACGGCGTCCCTCATAGCTTGAGTCGCTTTGGGACGTTAAACCCTCCTAAACCATTAACCAACTCTTCAGCTTGTCGTGCTGTATCATAAAGGCTCAAAGAATGATTAGATTGGATCTTCAGGCATTGCACAGAAATCTCTGTTATCTTCCGTTTCTACATTCGTGTTCGTCCTGCTGACAGCCACCCTTATTGATAGGTTAGTTGCCGTAATACTTTCGTCGCCGTGCGCTGCGCATGCTGCTTATCTGTGCGGCATTGTCGATCTCGTCGTTGCCTTTCAAGAGCCCTCTTCAACTTTATCTTTCAGCATCCTGCCGAGCCGCTGTCGCCACTATCGCGTCAGTTCGCTGTATCAGATCACTGTTAAGGAACGGTTTCTGTGTGAAAACGCACTGTACGACCTCCTTGAGCTATATCCGGCATGGCTCTTCATGTGTTTCGCTGCTACAAACTAACAATATTATCGGCCCCATGAGGTGTCTAGCACGTGGTGTGGACGTTTCTAGGGTATTTCACGCTCACAAAGCACTGCACTTTCGTCGAGCGATATTAAACCACCAGTAAGACGCTACACCGCCAAACCAAAATTACCACATGCAGTCAACCCCACTTACAGCGACGGCAGTGAAAACGGACGCTCAGTTATTACAAACCAAGGCCGATCTTATTGAATATATGTATTAAGGCAATGGCATTGCACCATAGATTCAACCAACAAATGTGGCCGCACAACTCCCTTAGAGCGAACTTAGGGGCACTGTAAACTCTGCTACAGAAGAGAAAATCTATGTTTCTCTCAGGAGCGAAGAGAGAATGCACCTCCAAGTCTCTGTGACACCACCTTCCACTCTCTTTCTTAGAAAAAATCGCAACCTTCCAAAAACCTAAAAAAAAAAAAGTTAAGGGCTGTGCAGCGCCGACGAAGCATTTCGCCGAATGCGGCGGCCCAGAACGCATTCCTTCAATGGAGGTGGTGAAACGTGCACCAAGCTTCGAGTTACCGTGTTTCCGTTACGATTGCTCTAAAGGGGCATTGCTCTAAGGGGATTGCTCTAAGAGCGGAACCTGGCAGGCAGTTCTTAGCCGATATCTTCAAAGACACCTGAAGAGTCTGTCGCCTGAAGACCCCTACAATATCACCAGCTCGGACGAAATGGTGAAAATTTTCAAAGAGAGCATGCCAGGTGTTAATTACGGCTTCACGGTTGACATTGAGGAGCTGTTTTACTCGGTTCCTCACAATGAACTTCTCATGGCGGTCAGCAACTGTATAGAGCGTTTGGGGGTTGTGGGGTTCCAAAATGCCTGCGGCATTTCGATAGAAGGTTTCATGGAACTGTTGAATGTGTACTTCTCCTCAACGCTAGTGAGTTTTGAGGATAAATTTTATGTGAAAAAACGAGGAATTTGTATAGAATCGAGTGTGACGCCAGTTCTCACTGAAATATATTTAGCGGAAGATGACTGTTCACTCTCACGGGCGCTAACTGACGACCGCATCGCGCGAGTTTTCCGATACGTAGACGGCTTTTTAATACTCTTAAAAATGAATCCAAATGACAACCCACAAGAGGTCACTAATGAAGTTTTGACGTCTTTCAAATCCAAGGCTTCCAGTTTGAATTTTACCATAGAATTGCCTGAGAACTCCTGCTTACAGTTCTTGGACTTGAGATTGTGTTTCAGTAAACCGGACCACTTTTGTTGGATGTACATGCCTAGAACAAAAAAGGCCCTTTTACCCTATGACTCTTGTCACTCTAATCTTATTAAGAGAGGAATCGCTTCATCCTGCTTGAGCTCATCATTATTTAATTCCTGTTTTCACAAGGTTTCACTCAGCTTTTCCGCTCAAGTCGGACGCCTAAGTTCTGCTGGGTTTCCCTCGTCGCTTCTGCAGGCCGCTGCCGGGTCTCTGTTGAAAACCCTCATCCCAACTTCTAGTGCTCGAGAACCTGGCATTCGTGAGAGGCGGAAGTTTGAAGTACTGCCCTATGTACAGAAGACCTTGCATAGCCTGAAGAGTGTGGCAAGAAAATTCG
The DNA here is from genome assembly GCF_055824585.1 of Amblyomma mixtum. Classification (NCBI taxonomy): domain Eukaryota; kingdom Metazoa; phylum Arthropoda; class Arachnida; order Ixodida; family Ixodidae; genus Amblyomma; species Amblyomma mixtum. The sequence goes on along the minus strand of NC_143012.1, from coordinate 74,868,162 downwards.
GTGTGGAAATCTTCTTTTCGGCGCCTTGTAAGGTGTCCCGTTTGTGCGCGCTAACTAACAATGAATCAAGAACAAAATCAGGCTGTGGTGTTAACCACAAAATCAAGTTTGTGTCCTGTAGAATGGGAGTGGTGTATGAAATCCCGCTTAGTTGCGGCTCAGTTTACGTGGGAGAAACGGGACGCTGCTTTAATAAGCGCCTACAAGAACATAAAAATTCGTTGGGCTCTCACAGCGGCATGCATTTGCCAAAACACTGTCTTTCGTGTGACAATAAATGCACGCCACTCTTTGAGCGCACAAAGATAATCGGAAGGGCCAAAGACCAGAAAACACGTGAGGTCATCGAAGCCTGGCAGATTGATTGATATGGGCCCGAAAAGTGCGTAAGCGAGGCTTCGGTCCATCTGTGCAAGAAGGAACTGAAGTTCCTGAACTCGATTAGATAGAGATTGCTTGTTGCGCATGCGTAGGGTTGGTGATGGAAGGAAGACGTGTTTCAATAAACAGTTGCAAGTCCGCGCTCGTCCTGTCTACTTCTTCCCTGTGTATCGTCATTTGCGCGGTTTCCGTTCTTAGTTCATGGATTACCAACTAGCCCCCCATCGTACACTCCTTCATAGGAATAAATTTCAGACTTATTCGCTGAGTGGTTTGAAAAGATTTGAAAAATGCTGTTCGTGGTGGAGACCCATGTAGTGCACCACGTGCTCCTTTTCCTGACTGCGGTGACCATTCTCTGTGGTCACCAACAGTGTATACTGCCATACCTTCCACTTTACACCGGCATAATTCTCGTGCTCGAAATATTGTAACCGCGCACCGCCACCAGTGTATACTGTAAACCATTGCTTGCCAAGATGTCGACGTCTCTGTTCGGTTGACTTCGCTACGCGCCATAGATTAGGGTCACGTAGATAGAAATAACTGCGGATTGCATCAACAGTTGCTTCCATAAGGCACGGTAGGTGATCCCAGGAAAGATGGAAGACGTTGTCGAACACCCATCCCCATTATCGAAGGCATGTATATTTCTGGCTCGTTGAAAGAATCATTATTTCTGGCGACGCGTCGTCAGTACGAGCTAGGCTAGCCTGATGACGCCTGGGATGTCTACGCTTGTGCAGGCGAGGACGCCGACATCAGAGTACCATACAATGACGAAAATATCATTACGTGAAGTACGAAAACTCTCCCATTTCTAGGAATCTGGTGACGGCGTTGAGGAGACTAAACTGCAGCAGCTGCCGATAACGCTGAACTTCAACAGCTATCGTGGATGGTTCCATCGTGAGTTATATCTTGTAAAGAAAAACGAAGGATATTTTGACAGCGCATGCGCCCCACAGTTTCGTGTCTCTCGGCCAGAACGCCCACTCTCTTGCAATAACGTAACAAAAAAAGACCTCCTGAAAGAAGCATACAATTCTCCTAAATCTAAGACGGTCCGCTCTGTGCGCAGCGCCGTGTTCGGTAAGATGCCATGTAAATATTCGCGCTTTCACGAAGTATTTTTCGTTCGTGAAGGCCGGTTTGTGAATTTTGATGATCTGCTTGGAGAAGAATATTCCGATTTTTGGGTTGTTTTGATCGCATGTATCTGATTTTGCGAGAAAAATAGCTTCATGGGTTTTTAATTGCATTGTGCGTTCAAAATACATTAGGATTAGAAGCTTTTGTGCACCATGTAGCGATTTGTTTAGACGCGAGTTTTCTGGGCAGACTTATTCTGATTGCTGGAGTGCCACCACTGCATCGAGGTAGAGCAGCCATATCAGCTTTGGAAGATAGTGTGTCCTAAAAATCTTCTGCCCACAGGTTGCCCTCTGGCTATCTCAAATGGGTACGTGCCGTCTCTGGGCTTGGTGTTCGGCTTCCCATGGTGTTTACCGTGTTAAACGAGACGACGCCTTCAAATCGCCTTTCTCTTTTGGGTTCTTCCCGTGACAGCCATCTTCCGGACTCTCCCCTATTTGAGGACAAAATTTGTTTTTCTCCACTTTGCCATATATTATCTGTAACAGATTTGAAGTTGTTTTTCCGTTTACCCAATGTTATATACGTCTTCCCTGGCGAATGTTCACAATGGGGCTTCCAATAATAGCACATTATATCCAGTTTACTTGATCACCTGCTTAAATAGAAAGTGGCGCTAAGTTTGAACTGTAGATTTCTACCCAAATTAAAGTTTTAATTTATACGAGCTGTTTTACAAAACGCAAAAAAAAATGGGGGCCACCTAGGTAAATTTTTTGAGTCGCACGGTGCCCGTGACCTGAAGCGACGCCATAAAGTTGCAATGTTTATGGTTTATGGTTTATGGGGGTTTAACGTCCCGAAGCAACTCAGGCTATGAGGGACGCTGTAGTGAAGGGCTCCGGAAAGTTCGACCACCTGGGGATCTTTAACGTGCACTGACATAGCACAGCACACGGGTCTCCAGAATTTCGCCTCCACCGAAATTCGACCGCCGCGGCCGGGATCGCACCCGCGCCTTTCGGGTCAGCAGCCGAGCGCCGTAACCACTGAGCCACCGCGGCGGGGCTTCAAGTTGCAATGTGTTTTATTTCTCCAGAACATAATATCAAATTTATTTGGTGTGTTTACAGAGCTTGAAACCTGCCTGAACGTAACCAGATACAGCAGCAGCAGTTATAGCAACCGCGAGGGCAAACAGGAATCGTTTTTTCCGTTTCGTCGTCAGGATTATGCATGAGGCGTTTCAGAGCTTTTCCTGGAGCGATGACAGTGTCCCAACTTTGAACAAAAGAATCAGAAATTTTCTGTTGCAATTTCTTGGTTCCCCCCACCCCCCTTTTTCCTTCCGGTGGTTGTTTTCAAGCTTGTATTTCTGTAATGACCAACAAAAGATTAATGATCCAAAGCCGTAGCCGGTGAGGTTTGGGTAACAGCGGCAACAATTTCATTCAAGTAAACTAAGCCCTTGTAGAGGCACGAATTTTTGGAAACATTTTTCTTCCTTCTGGCAAGAAGGTTATAAATTCAGGATAACGATAATCTAATCAGGATGACTACAGGCACCATTATTACACAACGGCTGGCACTTAAAGACCTTACAAAGCGCCCGTACATGCCAATGTGGCAGAGAACATCCCGCAAAAATACAAAGAACTGTACTAAAACAGTTGTTGGAATAAACAAGAATACTTTAGTGACGAGATCAATGCTAAGGCACCTTCACTAAACTTACTTTTTCCCATATCAGTAGCAGTTTATAAGCACACACTAGTCGGTATCAAAAGGAATATTTACGACATGAATAAAAGTGCAATCAAAGCAGCAATAAAGACAGTGCTGAACAATGGTAGCGAAAGAAACATCTACCACTGAACACACTGGTGCATGGCGCGGACAAATATACATTTCTTTACTTCCTGCTGAGATCTCTAAACACAAAGAGGGGAATTAACAGGTAGGCCTTCGTTTTGTCCGCCGTGCAGTTAATCAAATCCTTTTTTTTTCACAGCAATGCAGTGAGTTTTGAATTTTTGTTAATTTCCTAATCCCTGAATTACGTGTGGTTTGGGGAGAGGGGAACGAGGGGACCGAATAGATTGTCTAGGTAGATGGACGCGGTAGGATGACTGCGCTGACATTATTGAATCTGGGATGCGTTTGCGTTAGGTAATATGTAAAAGGCAATAGACCATTTTGACATGCTTTCGATTCATAGCCGCTTCTTCGCCAAGTTTTAGCGTAAAGCAGCGTTCCCCGTACTAATGTTGAAGATTTATATTTTGTATGTGAAGTCATTGTCCGAAAAATAATGTGAACTGCCGGAAACATTAAGACACTGTCTTACTTCCTCTACTACATTGACACTGTGAAGAAGGGCTTCGAAAGGTATCTGGATTCACACAGCAGTGACGCCACAACCTCTAAAATGCATAGCATGCTGTTTGTGCGGATATCGGCAGTTCTAAGATGGGTCCCAACAGGGTGGCGGAAAAAAGCCCTGTAATTAGGGATAGAAATCAGTGTTGACCAGTTGACAAGCGCGTCTAAGTTAGATCCAGCGATTAAACCCACTATTTGTCGAGAACAAGTTATCACAAGCCAATTTCGGCAACATTCATTTAGTAGTGCCTCTACCGATTCTCCGAGTAAAATGTGCTAGCCAATCTATCGTTTACATCATACTCAAGCGACTCTACAGTATAAAGAGGTACATCTTCATCATTAATTATATACGTCTTCTGAAGTACATGTGCCGCTCCCAGTGAACTGCAACTAACCGTGTCCTGTGTCAGCAGGCATCGTCCTCACAAGCGCAGGCTTTATAACCTGAACAGGCCCCTGGACTGTACTCCGGCCTTGTTAAATGTAGCTTGTCTTGTAGTCAGCTTTCTTGCGCTAATGAACCATCTCATATCTTTTCTCTGTAAGCATTCCTTGCGCTCGCCTACTGCCTCTTGTTCACTTCAGTGACAATATTATTTCCTTCCTTTTTTTTTTCGCGCATCGCTGTTCTCTATTTCTCTCTCTTTACGTTAGCCTTACCAGTTACTTCTCATTGTTTGTAGCGTACTTCAATGCTTATTTTTTCGTACACATCAGCCGCCTAGCTTCTCCCTATTGTTACCACTGGTGAATGCATCTAGTCTATACACAAGACAGGTTTTTTAACATATTTTTAACGACTTTTAATATCCAAACAACGGTCTGCGACTAAAGCTGAAATGCACGCACTTTGCGAGCACGTTTGTATGATCAGCGCTCCCACACCTCACTTCATCACAAGCCCTTGCACTGCCGCTAGCTCAAAAATTTTGTGAAATCGTTAAAAAATGGTCTGAAGTACTTTCCCCTCGAAGGTAACCGTAACATTAATAAAATGAGGGGAAATCACCTGCACTGACTTGTGCCTAATTCTTAATTCCCTACTTTCTTTTTTCGCGTCATTGATCATGTTCTGCAGATTATATCAGGAGTTACTTAGCAAGGCAAATGCAGCAGCAAATCGCTGATTACTAATCTATTCTCTATTGACTGTTATAACCAACAGTTCTGAATCGCCTCTCAGTACCTTCTGTAAACAGGATGTGAATAGCATTAGCGAAATCTCGTCTCCTTGCCTGACGCCCTCTCTTATTGGAATTTTATTGCTGACTTTAGAGAGAACTATGGTAGCTGTGCACCGGTTACATACTACATATTCCAGTATTGCTGCACAAGGTTTCTCTGCACCCTCATTCCGCGATGCCTGCATGACTGCTAATGTTTTGCCTGAGAGGTTTTCTCGTAATCCACAAAGGCTACATACATATATGGGTTGATTGTACTCGGCACATTTCTTTATCACCTGATTCATAGTGTGAAAATGATGCACTGTCGAGTGCCCTTTATGTAAGGCCGCTTGATCATTTGGTTGGTTGCAGTCTAAGCCTTTCCTGTCTCTTTTAGCGATTACCTAAGTAAATACCTTACTGGCAACGGAAAGTAACCGGATTAGTCTGTAACGTTTCTAGATTTTGACGTCTCCTTTCTTAAGGATTGAGATGACGTTAGCGTTCTTGCAAGCGTCTGGAACACTCGAGGTCATCAGCCATTGCGTACACAGGCTGGCCAAATTTTTCTAGCACAATCTTCACCCCGTCCGTCAAAAGATCTGCTGTTACCCGGTCCCCTCCATCTGCTTTCTCTCTTTGCAGTGCTAGTAAAGGTTTCTTTACTTCCTTTTTTGTTACTGATGGGATGTCATATTGATGTGAGATACTGCATTTGAAAATACCGCTCTGATTACATTGCCTACTGTAAAAGTTTGTGTAGAATTATTCGGCCACTTAACTACTTTATTCACATTGGTAATGGCTTTGCCCTGCTTGTCTCTTAGCGCATCCATCTCGTTTTTGCTAAGCTGAGTTTTCCTTTTAGTGGTTTTTAGGGCCTTCTTGAGTGCTTTCCTCTTCAGCGCCTTTCTTTATAGTACGCTCGGTTCTCCATACGGTTAAACTGATAGTAAACTGCAGCCACCTCGCGATGTGCACTGACCAGTACAGTGATGAAGAAATATTCTTCCCTGTCATCACACAACCGTTCTGGACAAAAACATTTCTTATCGGGAAAGAGGTTATAAACGCCATTCTTTCACACAGTGTAAGATGCCAAAAAAGAAATGCATAAAGCCGCAGATCTCTCTTCGACGTTCATGCATTTTTTTGCTACTGACGTTTCCGCAATCGTCGAAAACGTTGGCAGTTTGAGGTTTGGCTGTCAGAACTGCTCGATTCGAGTGATGGAAAAACTTTGAAAGAAATATTCCGCTGCTATCAAAACAATCTACAATACCTTCAATATTTCCATAGCAGGCCTAGTAGCTCGAAATTTTTCACTACACAAAATTTTCGTTCCAGAATGTCGGACATGCACATTCCGTGTTCTTCATTGGCGCATCAGGTCTGTCAATCTAGCCTGTCACACCAGCCATCGTCGCGATGCCGTAAAATTATAGCATTATAGTGCTGGGGCTTGCCCAGCATTGATAGCTTCACGAGAGTGAGGAACAAAATTGCTGAGATCATACGCGATACTGTTCCAAAAACACGCGACACTGCTGGCCGAGAAATGCCAACCATGTCGCCGGCCTCTATTTGGAAGAATCCAGCCCGAGAAAACCGGAGCGCTGCCTGACGTTGCAGGAGTGGCGGCAAGGGGTTACCATGTTGTCAGCTCGCTTCGAGAAACGACCGCGGCGCAGGAACTACAACTCCTCAAGCACGTACATTAGGTTCTAGCGGTTCTTCATTGTCCGCCTCAGCGATGAAGAGTGCTTCCCTCTGTTTTTTCGATATACGCTTCCCTCTGCGTTTTAAGGCGAAAACCTTTAATGCCTCGTGCTGTCGTTAGCAAACCGTGTCGGCAGCCGTGTCGACAGCCGTGTCGGCAGCCGTGTCGACAGATGTGTCCGCGTTTTGACGGGTGTCCACCGAGATATGTGAGACAGTTACTGCGTAATTTCCTTTCCTCAAATACAATTTTCAGTTTCTTCATTAGGGCCCCTCTTTCTTCTTTCACTGCCACTTCCTCCCTTCCTGTACGGAGTGGTTAAGGTGTCCACCGAGATGACTGAGAATTACAGTACCATTTCCTTTCCTCAAAAAGTGTTGCGTTCAAAGGGCAAGGCATCGCGCCGAACGGATGGTGGCGGTCCGTGGACTCCCTGGCAGCGCTACAACATGCTCTCGATGTCCTGCTACAACTCAATCGGGCTGTCCTCGACCCCGTCGAATGCGCTCACAATGACAAGGTCGTACTCGCCTTGGATTTGAAGGGAGCATTCGACAACGTTACCCACGAGATCATTCTCACCCACCTCTCTCAAACTAACTGCGGCAGAAACGCCTTTGAATACGTTCGGCAATTTTTGACAGACATACAATCTTACGTTCGAATCCAGGATAAGGAACATGGCCCTTTTCCTTTAGGAACCAGGGGTACACCACAGGGCGCGGTGCTCTTTCCCCTTTTATTCAATCTGGCTATGATGCGCCTACCGGCCCAGCTGGGCGCTGTCACCGGTGTACAGCATGCGCTGTACGCCGATGACATCACCCTGTGGGCCACACAGGGTTGCCTTGGAGACATTGAGGCCAACCTGCAGGAGGCGGCGACCATAGTGGACCGTTATGCTCGCCGCTGCGGCCTACAATGCTCCACCCAAAAGTCTGAATTTGTGCACATACGCCCCTCACCAAAGTGCACAGCCAAAATTTCATTCTCTCTTGAGACAGGTCCAATCCCTGAAAAAATCGAAGTCCGGGTACTGGGGCTCTTTATACATCAAGACAGACGGTCAGAAACAACATTGGTCAAACTCCGTCAGGTGGGGGACCAGGTGGGCAGCTTAGTCCGCCGGGTTTCTAACAAGCGCGGGGGGTTACGATGTAAGGACGCCTTGCGGATGGCGCGTGCATTTGTAACCAGTCGAATTCTATATTCGACTCCATACCTCCACCTGCGGAAGCAAGACGAGGATTCACTCGAAGTCATCCTCCGCAAAATTATTAAGCGGGCTCTGAACCTCCCCGTGACCACCTCCAACAAGCGCCTCCTGGGGCTGGGCATGGTGAACACATTTCGGGAGCTCCGGGAAGCTCACTTGACCAACCAATACACACGTCTCTCGAAGACATCGTCGGGTCGCCGCCTTCTTACCTGACTACACATCCAACACACCACTCTGATGGAAGAGCGCGTACGTATTCCATCCCAATGGAGATGCGCCCTCCACGTGCGCCCTCTTCCCGCGAACATGAACCTTGAGGACCATAATGGCCGGCGCCTGGCACGGGCGGAAGCCCTGGCCCGCCACTATGGATCGAAACCCGGCGTATTCTACGTGGATGCCTACGGCCCCCACCATGGGAGATGGTTCACGGCCGCAGTCGTCCACGAATCCAAAACAGTGAACGGCCTCACTTTCCGAGCCCGTGACATAACACACGCGGAGGAGGTCGCCATTGCTTTGGCTGCATCTCATTCCAATTCAGAAACAATTATTTCCGACTCGCGAGGGGCATGTCGGAACGTCGAGCAGGGCTGGGTACCGTATCTAGCCTACCGCATTCTCCAAAACAGCGTCTATACCGGGGGCCCCGCTCACCGGCGTATCGTTTGGGCTCCTGCTCACATGGGCCTTGAGGGATATGAGGCAGCTGACGCTTCCGCCCGCGCGCTCTCTCACCGGACATTCCCCTCCGACCCCGACGATCAGGAACTCGAATTCACTCCAGCTTACTCGTTTAAAGACATTTCTTTACTTTATGTCGTGTCCGGTCGCTGTGTTGAATGCAGCGAAAGACGCACACGGTACTTTTAGACTTCGTTTATTTAAAGCCGATGAGGGTGCGACCAGCGTCGACCGAGGCAGGAGCCGAACTGGCCGCCCGAAGAAAGGAGGGAGCGAAGAAGCGTCCACGGGAGGGAGTGGCTTCCCAGAACAGGAGGAGGGTGCGGGGGCGCACCGTGGGGGGGCATCCGGCGACAGCGTGCGACGAGGGGCAAGCGGTCGTTAGGAGGAGGATTGAGTGGTCGTTAGGAGGAGGATGCGAACTGTCGTTAGGAGGGGAATGCGAGTGGTCGTTAGGAGGGGGCGCACACACACAAAAGCAATAAGGGGACACAACACTTCCTTCCCCCTTAGAAAGTTGCCTGGTATCGTGCAGGGGGTCGGCGCTCACGCGTGGAGGCGCGCTGGCTTTGTGCGCTCGGGGGAGAAACACTTGTAGGCTGGCTGTTGTTCGCTGTGTCTCCTAGGTCTGTCCTGGGCGAAGTCTCTTCTTCCGGGAAGAGGTGCCAGGCTATGTGGGAAGATGGTGCACGTGTTCTCTCCGCTGGCGGACAGCTCTCAGACGGCGTCGTAAATCTACGCAGCTGGTTGAGATGTCGGCGTGCTACTGTGCCATGTATGTTGACGAGCCAAGAGCGCAGGCCTATGCGTCTGACAATTGTAGCTTCCTCCCAGCGTGGCTTTTTCAGAAACTGTCGGGCGAGGACGCGCTGCCCCTCATTAAGCGTGCCGCAGCGCGGAATTGCTTTTTCTTCCCGGAACGTCTCTGCCTTTGGCTCGGGGAGGATGGCTGTGAGCTGGGTTCGCATTTCACGCTCGAACATCATTTTCGAGGGGGTCTCGCCTGTTGTGCTCTGAACCGTCGTGTGCTGCTTGAAGAGAAAGCGCGCAAGGCGGCGCTGCAGCGAGCCTGTCTGATCTCTTTCAAGGGCGCGTTTTAGCTCGGCTACGTAGCGCTCGGCTTGTCCGTTTGTCGCTGGGTGGTAGGGGGCCGATGTAACTGAGGAGATCCCGTTGTCGCGATAAAACTTGAGGATCTCCGCAGACACAAACGGTGTTCCGTTGTCCGACACTACCTTGCGCGGCAGGCCGAACGTTGCAAATAGTGATCGGAGGTTGTCAATGACTGCTGCCGAAGTCGTCTGTCCCATTTGCCTTATCTCAAGCCACTTTGTGTAGGCATCTACGACCACAAGGAAAGTGCAGCCCTCAATTGGTCCTGCAAAATCAATGTGCAGTGTGTGCCATGGTGTGTCTGGCTTTTCCCATTCTGGGACAGGAGCTTTCGGCGGGGCGCTCCGGCTGCTCTGGCAAGGCTTGCATTCTCGCACCACTGTTTCGATGTCGTTGTCAATGCCAGGCCACCACATGTAGCTTCTGGCACACTTTTTCATTGCAACGATGCCCCGATGTCCGGCGTGGATGAGAGACATAGCTTGTGCGCGTAGTTCTCTTGGCATCACAACTCGGGACCCAAATATGATGCAGCCGCGATGGGTGCTCAACTCTGTAGCTCGCCTGCGGTAAGCGTCGAAGTTGTCCCCTTTGAGTTTATGCACGTTGCCTTGTTGAACAGCTGTGTAAACTAGCCGGAGAGCTGCGCACTTCTGCGTAGATGCTGCAACTGTGCCTGCTGTAAGCGGAGGTTCTGGCAGTGCTTCGAACATCAGAAAGTCTCCTGGTGGAAATGGTTCGTCAACAGTTGCGTCTAGTGGCAGACGGCTTAGCGCATCGGCGTTTTGATGTTTACCAACCATGTTCTGGCTCGGCGTCTGGTGTATGCCGCATATCATCACGCCTAGTGGAGAAAACCAGTTTCTCCCTAGAAGGCTTGATCCTGTGCCCTTCACAACAAGCAGAGGTAGCGTATGGGTCTGGCCGTTGTAGTTAACCTGCACGTTGGCAGAGCCCAATAGTGGCAGATTCTGTCCTGACCACGTTCGCAGGTGCGTGTCGTCTTGTTGCAGGGCTGGTGCGTCAGATGGCCATGAAGTTCGGAACGTGTCCTCACTGATCAGAGTACAGGCTGCGCCGGAGTCCACCTCGAACTTAATCAGCTGGTGATGTACGCTTACTTCTGTAAAAATCTTCGGTCGCGTGCCGAGATTCATGGTGTTCAGGTCGTACAACACAGATGGTGTTGCTGATGTTGTTCCATGGAGATCAGATAGCGGCGTATTCTCTGAGGCGTTGACGCTGTGATTAGGCTGGGAAGGTGACTTTATCTTGGCAAGTCTCCGTTTCGTAATGCATGCTCTTTCGATATGCCCTCGCTTGTGGCAAAAATTACACGTGGCTGACTGGAATCGACATCCCTGGGGGTTGTGTTGGTCGTCACACCGCCAGCAGCGTTGTGCCTTTTTGACCGATTTTACAACAACAGAAGGCTTGCGCACCTGGTTGCTTGTCTGGTGTACCGGCTCGGTGTTCCGGCGAATCCCTCTCTGCTGGTGACCGGCGCTCTCCGCTCGAACGGCGATGTCGTAAGCTTTGCTGAATGTGAGGTCCTTCTCAGCGAACAGGCGCTGCTGCAGTGACTCGTCACTCAGTCCGCACACAAATCTGTCGCGTAACATCACGTCCAAGGGAAGCATGGTGGTGTTAGCAGAAGAAGCTGCGTCTCCCTCCTGCCCGGTAGCTGTTGTCGACAGCGTTCCAAAATTGCAGTCGGCAGCCAGCTTCTTGAGCGCGGCTACGTAGGCGCTCACAGTTTCTCCTCCCAGTTGATCTCGTCGTTGGAAGCGAGCCCGGCTGTAGACCTCGGATGGCCTTGGGTCGTAGTGCTTTTGCAGCGCTTTTACGATGTCGTCGTAAGACACTGCCGCTGGTGTGCTTGGCTGAATAAGGGCGCAGACAGTATCGTAGGTCTGCTCCCCGCACAGCGTCAGCAGGTTGGCCCTCTTCAAGGCTGGGTCTGTGATGTTGTTAGCTTCAAAGTAGAACTGAAGGCGTCCAACCCACGATGACCACGATGAGCCGTTGAACTCTGGTATCTGATTGGGAAACCCTCGCGTAGCCATGGCTTGTCAATAGCGTTGCGTAGCGCGGGTCGAATCCACTTTCTCGTCGCCACTGTCGTGTCCGGTCGCTGTGTTGAATGCAGCGAAAGACGCACACGGTACTTTTAGACTTCGTTTATTTAAAGCCGATGAGGGTGCGACCAGCGTCGACCGAGGCAGGAGCCGAACTGGCCGCCCGAAGAAAGGAGGGAGCGAAGAAGCGTCCACGGGAGGGAGTGGCTTCCCAGAACAGGAGGAGGGTGCGGGGGCGCACCGTGGGGGGGCATCCGGCGACAGCGTGCGACGAGGGGCAAGCGGTCGTTAGGAGGAGGATTGAGTGGTCGTTAGGAGGAGGATGCGAACTGTCGTTAGGAGGGGAATGCGAGTGGTCGTTAGGAGGGGGCGCACACACACAAAAGCAATAAGGGGACACAACACTTTATCAATCTGGCCATAGTCTTTATCCCCCCCGTGTAAAGGTCTCTCAAAGGCGGAGGAGCGGCTTCTGCTTCGCCTATATACAAATACTTTGCTGTGCCCGGCAGCTCTAAAACACTTCGACCCTTCTTTCTCTGGCAGCTGCCCGCACTGTGCGGAGAAGTCTTCGGACATCTACCACATGGTCTGGGCCTGCCCCTCTAACCCTGCTATCGCCCCTGACCCCAACCCAACCCGGGAGGACTGGGAGGCGACCCTGCTCGGCTGATCTGACCTGCAGGCCCAACGGGCCCTGGTCGCGCGAGCCCGGGCAGCGGCCGACGCCACTGGGGTCCCGAACTAGGGACCTCCACCTAGTACTTGTAAGAGCTGGCCTCCTTTGGGTCAGCTCATACCTCACCTCCCGAAGTTTATCTGTAAATAAATGTTTTCCACCACCACCACCACAACACCACTCCTAAAGGCGAAGCTTCAGCGCCTTTAATTAGCAGTCAATTAGTGGTGAGTGATTAATCTGTAATTAGTCATTAATTAGTAATTCGTCATTACTTCGTCATCAATTATGTGTGACGTCCTGCAGTGGTGACGTCACCAGTGTCACATAGGCAAAGTGGTGCGGAAAACGCTTTCGCCTCTACGCACTTTACGCAGTCAAAGTGCCCGCTCAATTTTTCGACACGACCGCACGAACCGTAGGAACACGTAGGAACCCAAGGACTCACACATGCTGCTATCTATCTCTTCTTAAGTCTTCGTGTTGAAGAAGCAGCTAAAGTTTGGCAGGCCAGTTTTTCACTTTTTCGGCCCAGCAAGTTTGAGGAAGGGATAAATTCATTCATAGCATAATTTATGAATCGACTGAAGGAGCTTGAAAGTGGCTGTAGAACAAAGTTAACAAAGTGTTAGGTTTCCGATTACGGAGGTATGTCTACCGAGCACTACGTCCACACCGTCTTTCAGCAATTCGGTAAGTGCCTTATCCTAATCAGCTACTTTTCCCGTTGAAATTTCATGTAATTCTCAGTGTGTAAGCAACAATTTGAAGGTTTAAAATAAATGGAAGCCCCAATCCTTTAACTCTCGTGCCATATATTCACTATGAATAGTTTGATAGTAGAAGCAACGTGATTATGTTTTTATTGGGAGGTATTTTATTTGCATATCAAGCTTAACAGCAAATCTTTTTTAAAAAACGCTTATCCGTGCTTAATGACCGCGGCAGCAGCGGCGCCTCCTGCAGCCCCAGCAGCAGCGCCTCCTGCAACCGCAACAGCAATTTTGCTATCCCTTTGACTAAACCTCCGATTCCAGGTATGACCAAAAATATCAGCTGCTCATCAGTCTCGTCGTCAGGTTCATGCACAACGTTTCTCAGGGCCTTTGGCGCCGCGATGAGAGGTTCGTGATTTTCGACCAAAGAGTGATGCATTTTCTCTTGAAGTTGCTGGGATCCATCTCCGCTTAACTTCCGGTTGTCCAGTGCTGCAGCCTGTATTTCTGCAATCATCGAAAAAAAAATGTTTATTCCAAGCTGTCATATCTATAGTTTCCATAATCACGACAAGTATTTCGGGCATGTGTTCAAGCGGCTCGTTGAACCACAAATTTTCAAAACTTTATTTCCATATGGCACGCTGCTATGCAAAATATAAACTCTGTATAAAAGCGCATTTTAAGCAGTCATAATAGATGTATTTCTTACAAAAAGGCTATAATTTAGGGCCCATAAAACGCCCCCTGTGTACAACTGTGTAAACGAAGTTTTCTCCAAGAGAGCGACAAAACGAGCCAAAATTCTTAACCTTAAGGCGCTGTCTGTAACCTTTATGTATTCTCTCTTGCACTTACTACGGAGAACATTGCAAGCAAACATCAACCTTCTTCAGAAACAATAAGTGCAAAATGATTTTCAACACAAAATTATAGTCGCTGTAATACACAGCTCATTATTGATGTCTAAGGAAACAAATTTTACGAGAGTAGACATCCGAAACTATTGGTTGTTTTCAGTCAGTACAGTGGTACATGCAGTTTTTTGCACTAAGTGCAGTTTTTTTCACTTACGGCTCAGATGTCCAAAGACGACGAGGGCAATTATCAGGTAGGCGTTCATGCTGCGCATGCTGGAATATATAGCAACACTTAGTTTCAGGCTTGGAACGTCTAGAAGCTGCGATTTACGTCAATATAACCTTAAAATTTTAAATTTAGCTTTTAGGCGTTTATGAGTTGAGCAGAAGAGATGATACCCTCTCGGACAGGAGTGAAAACGACGTAATAATCAAGATTAAGTTATGCGACCATTATGATTAGGCGTGGAGCATCGCATAGAGACAGCTAGAGAGTAATATAGGACAGCCGAAGCTAAATAAAGTAGATGTTTATGAAAATGATGAAATAACCTGGTTTGTTAGCGTGTGTTGGAAATGTTTATATGTGAGTGCGTGTATTCAGGCGTCTGTGCGCAGTATGCGCGGGTGGGGCTACATTTGACACACATATTAAGTACACACTTCTACCGAGTGGATTATGACTGTGTGAAGTAGAACATCCTTATATAATTCTTGGGGAGGTTTGTTGATATCTTGTTCTTGCCGTGCGTTAGGCTTTGATGGTGTCGTTGTGCGCGCACACCGCACAGAAAATAAGGCAGTCTTGCCTAAGTTGACACCAAAGGTTTTGTTTGATGATGACTGCCATTTTTTATGGCCGCAAAAATGCTTACAAAGGTGAGGGTGAAATTGCGAGCTTGGATGCTTCTTGGCCTGTCTGCACAGGAAAGTTCTGCTGTCACTGCTATATTTGTAAATCCAAATGGCTGCCGTTCAACTTATTTGCCACTTACTGAAATTAAAAACATTGAAAAATAGCGCACGGAAGAGCAGCTGTTGGAGTACACGGCGTATATCTCATGCTGCTTGAGTTGAGGGACATATTTTAAGGTATAATGCGCCACTCTTATTCCTACAGAATAAAATCAAATGCAAAGCAAACAGTTGTCTAGGAAAGCATGTTGTTCTGACCGATCCAAAAAAAAAATTATACATTGAACTTTCATTTCAAGAGAGATTTGTTATCTTCAGATGGCTTCAGTCGAAAATCAAACGAGAATATATCTTATCTAGCAAGAAGTCTTTAAATTCCGCTGTTTTCCGAGATCTACAATTGTACGGATAGGAAAGAAAATATCACTCCATTAATAAATTAGGATTGAGTGGTGTCTAAGTTCGCGCTCTGGTGATGCGTGTTGGTGATCACATATAATCCTCACCAGTAAATGTGCCGGTTTTTATTTATAATTACTCGCATACAGCTTTCATAATGGAGGAAATATAAAGAATAATACAGAGTGAGCGAATAAAATGTAGTTCCCATGAGCATATGAAACCAAGTATCTTTATATAAATTTTTAACACGACAGTGCTCAAAGAGGGCTCACCTTTAACCACCCTTCTGTGCCTGGCGGTCTGTTCTGGTGAATGCAGTGGAGATCTACGATATTTATACGAAAAAACGGTACTGTTTTTTTATCATACCTTTTTGCCATAATCATTTATTCTCGACCTCGTTCGCCATGCTTGAAGTAAGTGATATCCGTTATCTCAAGTTATCTCTGTTGTTTTCGTAGCCCTAGCGCGACAATTCTCTGCTTCAGAAGCCCTTTGTCCATTTCTTCAATTTCGCGGTCCGTGATTGCACGCTATTCCCAGGTGATTACGGCGTTAGCGTAATCAGGAACTCAGAGATTTGTACACATTGCGTTCAATCACATGCACCTCTCCGGGGATGCATACAAGGAAGTAGAGGTTGTCAAGAAGCAAACTTTCGCAGTTGACCGTCCGACGTGCAAACTCAAGTGCCCTACTTGTGATCACGGAGAACAAAACACCATGTGCCCTTATAGTCCTTGTTGAACGCAATTGTGAAGCAAGAAAATGGTTTGCGTGCGTTGCATCAAAGTCGGAAATTCCACCCACATTGAATGTTTTCAGGCAATCGTCAAGGTATGCAAAAGCTAAGCTGAACAACTGTGCTTCACATGATTACCAAAAGTCTACTGAAAATGTAGTTCGCAAATCTTTGGATTGAAGCATTCCAGAGGCTTGGAAACGACTTCTTAAGTTGCACTTTGTCGGCACTCAAGGCGACTGGCCCTTTCCACCAGGTTTCTTTTTCAAAGCATCATAAGGCCAATCCACGGCGCCTTTGAATACAAACAGGCTGAGGTCCATCGGGACGTTGCTAACGGCCGTGAAAGAAACAAAAACTAATCAGTTAACAAATTTTCTGTCTCGTTCGGTTTTATTGCGAAAGCAATACTACTAGCACTTTCACGCCTTTGCTGTGCCGCGGCGCTGACCACCAACGTGCCGCGGCGGTGACCACCATTGACCTTCATTTGCGAAAGCAATACTACTTGCACTTTCACGCCTTTGCCGTACCGCGGCGGTGACCACCATTGACCTTCATTTGACCTTGATTGCATTAGATTGGATTAGATTAGACTGGATTGGATTGGACTGGACTGGACTGGACTGGATTGGATTAGATTATATTAGATTAGATTGGATTGGATTGGATATGAGAGAATTAGATTGCATTGCGTTGGATTGGATTGGATTGGAATGGATTGTATAACCGATGCATCACCACAAGTCTAACCACAAGCACCACCACCAGTTACACTGCCAGCTGTACCATGGCGTAGGTACGGATATTGCTTTATCAATTACCGGGCTTAACCAAGCTAAGCCACAGCAAAATTTTGGACCTATAATAAACTCTCACACATCTCCAATAAAAAGTTTTTGCTTGATATGTCAGAGTTTTCTATAAACGGCCGTAAACGCGACATTTAATAACAATAAATGTTTTTGAAAACATTACCGCTTTCAAGAAACTGTTTCTCCAGGTATTGTTTCCGACCACTAGAATGCAGTAAGAAAGAATTATCTACACTATTCTTTCTTAATAGAAGGGTTGTTTTTCAGGGTGACTTGCCTGCTGAACACTTTTGGACATTTATAATGTAAATTAACCCCTGCTTGAATTTATAACTATATTTCCTTGGTCAGGGATCACTGCAGGGCGCGCAGCTATGGTATTCCACATCAGTACTGGTTATCAGATCTCGTCATGTGTATATTCACTTTTTGAATGGTGTAGTGATGGTCTGCAATAATTTGATTGTGATTTTTCAGCTGATCTGGTATTCGAGATTTCAGGGCGCATGCACCGTACCCTTCGTTATGGGCCCTGTTAACGGGTGTACCGTGACAAGGACGGATAAAGGACCATGGCGTCACCGAGCGCCTCGTAGGTAGCGCATAGCTCCTAGGCTCGTAGCTAACGTGAAGAGACCTACGAGTGACCTATGGCTGCAGTAATAAAAATCACAAGAATAAAGTGTCATTGCCCGTCCCACTGAACCTAATATGCTTACTCCAATCACAAGTGAAAAAAATCTAAAATAAATGCGTTCAGCGCAAAAACAACTAAAAAGAAAATAAGAACCGATTAGTTTGATCTGAGCTGCTGTCCTTAGTATGGTTGTTAATTAAAGGACATAATGCAGAGGAGAGCAAACAGTGTTCTCTTGCGGCTTTGTTGAGCTGGCTAGGTAATTGCAATGAATAGCTACAATTAGGGTGATAGCTAAAATTAGGATTCCGCTTGTGCAGAGAAATGCAGAGCCTGGACGGGAAGCGAAGAAGGATCTTAAAGGGATGTAGGTAAAATATAGCCGATTACTGATTGAAAATTTCGTCTTTTGTTGTTGAGAAGCGATGATTCGATGATTGATCTGATAAAGAAACATCTCAGAAGCTAATAAGTGTGCCTTCCTTCTCATGAGGGCTAAAATGTGCTCAAATGATTTTCTAGTTGCGGTAGTATCAAGGAAGGAATTAAATAGCTGTAAACGTCGACCCAGTGCTACTCCCTGTATAAGTATTTTGTTTTGTGTATGGTTTGAAGCACTTTATGTACGCGTGCCTGCAAACGTAATTACAAGTTGTTTAACTCTCCTAATGTATAGCATCAATTTAGAATTAGCGCATACTCGATGTTCTTGAATGTTACAGCAATAAAAGCAGAAATTTTTCAAAGAAGAAAATATCAAGTTAACTTCGCAGGAATGAAAGGGGTTGCTTACAACTTGGCTTCCGCAACTTTTGTAGAAATGAACCATGAACCACGCAAGACAGGCTAGCTTGAACATTTTAAACTAGGGCTACCGAATTGAGAGGTCAACTATAATTTGCGGCTTATAGCTAAGAAAAAACGAAATATTTGTTTCGTATTCCATGAAATTAGGTGAGCAGATGAAAAAAATTCTTTTGCTTAGAATTGCGAGGAGAGGTCGATGAAAAATTTAACTCATGTGATCAACCCCACGGTAATAATAACTCGCGCTGTCAGCATATGGGGAAAAATCACAATCAAAATATTGCACACAATCATTACACCATTCAAAAGGTGAATACATACATGACGTGATCTTATAACCAGTACTGATGTGGAATACCATAGCTGCGCGCCCTGCAGTGTGTATTTACACTATAAATGTCCAAGAGAGCTGAACCCGCCAGTCAGCCTGAAAAACAACCCATCTATTACAAAATAATAGTGTGGCTAAAATTCTGTCTTATTGCATTCGAGTGGTCGTACAAAATACCTGGAGAAAAAGGTTTTTAGAAGGGGAAAATCCTTCAAAAACACTTAATAATATTTAATGTCGCGTTTACGGCCATTTATAGTAAACTCAGACATAGCATCCAAAAGCTTTTTGGTAGGAGATAAGCAGAGCTTATGTAAGCCATCAAACCCAACCAGAAAGTCAAATATCACAACATGATTAGTTTCTTTTTTTCACAGCCGTTAGCAACGCCCCGATTGAAACTCAGTCCGTTTGCATTCACGGGCGGCGTAGATTGGCCTTATAAAATTTTGAACGAGGCATTATTAGGCTTAAAGTGCCATTTGTCTTCAGTGCCTACAAATCGCGACCTAGGAATTCGTTTACAAGCCAGAATGGAATCCCTAAATCTAACAAAACGGGGACTACATTTTCAATAGCTTTTTTGCGATCATGTGAAGCGCTGTTGCTCAACTTGGCCTTTGCACAATTTGACGTTTGCCTGAAAAAATGCAATGCGGATTAAATTTTCAACTTTCTTGCACTGCACGCAAACATTTTCCTGCTTCACAACAGCGTTTAACAATGACTATAAGGGCACATGGCGTTTTGTTCTCTGTGATCAGAAATAGGGCTGCTGAGTTTGCACGTCGGACGGTCAACTGCTAAAGTTTGCACTTCTTGTCAGCCAATACTTCCTTGTATGTGCCGCCGGCGTGGTGTACTTGATAAAACACCTTGTCTACAGCGCTCTGAGCTCCCGATTAGGCTCACGCGGTAATCAGCTGAGAACAGCGTGCAGGCGAGGACCATGAAATTGAGGGAATGGCAAAAGTTTTTCAGAAGCAGACAACTGTCGTACTAGGGCTACAAAAACAACTTAGATAACATGAACTGAACACGTGCTTCGAACATGGCGCATGTAGATGGAGAATAAATAACCCTTTCATGAAGAAGAAATACGGCAAACAAAAAACCTTTTGTTTCGTATAAAAGCCTGATAGCTCCAAGCGCTGACCGCAACAGACCGCAAGGCACAGAAAGGTAGCTCAAGGCGAGTCCTGTTTGAGCATAGTCAGCTTAAAAATGTTATAACATGAGTTTATTTCTGTTGTTCGTAAAAGTCAGATGTTATTCGCTTACTGTGTATATTATTCTTTGCAATTCATGCGTGATGAATCTTGTATATGAGGAATTACATTATTTATAAAAACCGGTATATTTGCTGGTGAGGAGTACATATGACCGGTAACATGCATTAGATGAGTGGCAATTTAAAAACCAACGCACCTTGCTAATTTATTAACGGATTGACATCCGCTTGCCTAACAGCAGAATCGTGGACCTCAAAATAAAGCGTAATTTAAATAGGACTTCTTGCTCAATAACATATAATTGCGTTTGATTTTGAACTCAAGCTTTCTGAAGGTAACAAATCTCTCATGAAACGGAACTCGAAAATAGAAAAAATCTTTTATACATTAAATATGCATTAAATATTAAAGATAAATATGGCGCTTTATACCTTAAAATATGTCCCTCAGCTCAAGGAGCCTGAGATATACACCGTGTACTCCAAGAGCTGTTCTTCCGTGCGCTACTTTTTGATGTTTTTAATTTCAATACCTTGGAAATAATGTGGACGTTAGCCATCTTTTAATTATAACTATAGCAGTGACAGCGGAACTTTCCTGTGCACACAGGTAAACAAGCATGCAAGCGCGCAATTTCTCGCTCACTGTAGCAAGCGTTTTGTCTAAAACCAATTCAGGAAACGTTCTTTTTCGCTTTGTAATCTTGGCATAGGCCTGTTACTTTCGGGTGATTGCTTACATTTGATTATCCGCAGAAATAACATTGCTGTTGGACAATACATTCAATAGTCAGCGATCGGATATAAGAAAACGACCGGAGGAAGGAAGGGAAATTACATAGAGGAAGGGAAGTCCAATAAAACATTAATGAATATAAGACTAGAGGATGGAGTTGGGCAGGCCGTCTCAAGTAATTAATAGCAACATTCCATAGCCCTTCTGGTATGCATGTATCGTACTACATCCTAGTGCTACTATATATTACACTAGCGCTCATTATTTGAGCTCAACCATGACCGCTAAAACGAAAGAGCACGAAATCGCCGCCACGGTGACTCAGTGGTTATGGTGCTCGGCTGCTGACCCGAAAGACGCGGGTTCGATCCCGGCCGCGGCGGTTGAATTTCTTTGGAGGAGAAATTCTAGAGGCCCGTGTACTGTGCAATGTCAGTGCACGTCAAAGAACCCCAGGTGGTCGAAATTTCCGGAGCCCTCCACTACGGCATCTCTCATAGCCTGAGTCGCTTTGGGACGTTAAAGCCCATAAACCAACCAACCAAAGAGCACGAAATCATATATAACTATGCGCTGCTCAGTATATAAAAGAAATGGTAAAGCAAACGTTAAGAGACAGGTGTATGCAAGTTTGGGCTAATGAACAACGAGAAGTACGTTGGAGATGCACTGAAGCAGAGTGAATAGGATAGCTCAAGGAATGTAATCGGGAGAAAAGATTATTATGGAGGAGGGATAAAAAGAAGGTATATACGATAGATTAAAGGCAGCTTGTTTATTGTTGCAAGAAATAACCGCTTCTCACGGCAAACAAATTTTCTGATCAGATTTAGAAAAGCCCTAGAGCATGTATTTCTAATATTGCCCTCAGGAGCAGGTTGTCGACATATCCTTAGGTCATTCCCTGACTCATGCTACTTAGCTCTGGTCAGCTCTTTTACACAGTAATTTTTCTTTTGTAATGACACAGTACTTTAAGTGAACGCCTGAGGTCCATTGTACTATGCCGAATTCAACACTAGCTCCAAACTATGCCTTCCAATTGCTGTGGCGATACAACTGTTCAAATTCATATGCTAGAAAATTTTCTCCCTATACACACACGAGCAGGACGAGTGTCAAAACAGCATAATTGTTTGTCTTTATTTTTTCAGAGAGTATACCCAACCCTTTTTCACATTGCTCTCTCATGCGTGAATCTTCAATAACATATAAAATCACCTCCTCGCCATGCTTAATGCCTTTCGGATCTTCATACAATGCAGTATACGGAGCTGCAATGATTAGGTGACAAATATCCGTCATTGGTGTCGTCTGTGCGGTCAAAGCGACTTGACAATGTTCGCACGCGACGACTACTCAAAGATTATTAATTAGCGCACTGCTTTACCAGCTACGGGCATCAGATCCGAACAGATAGCTCAGTCTACACTTACTCCATATCCAGAATGCTGGCGGTGTATTAATTCCGTCAGCATATTTCCATGCGGATACACATGCCCACTCATATCAAAACAACGCCACCCTTGAGAGCAGATGATTTTACGTGATTCAATACACGTGCTTATCAGTGAAGAGGGACTGGAACTAAAATGATTGATATCTCGCATTGCAGAATTCTCTAAAGAAAGTGTTTTAATAAATATTGCGAAGGCAAATTTCTATTTCCAGGAAGGCAATCACTACCGACGCAAAGTATCCCTTATTAGCGATGCTGAATTTATTGCGGCAGATGAAGCGTAGTAGTTTAGCGCAGAGTCCATATTGGACTAAATGTTTGTTACTTAGCAAAGATGACGTGAAAGACCCATCTCCAAGTATCTGAACGCCGAGAACCCGAACACCAGACAGGTCGAAAGCTTTTGCTCATTGTATCACCGGTGGGTACCCGCAGGCACTCCACAATTCCAAGCATACGAGGCGAACTCTAAAAAACCTACTACGCAACCACTGAGGTGGTTAATAAAACTCAGCTGATTTTGCCACCAATTGAAGGTGCGGTACCATTCGCGGCCAAAAACCGTCATGCCTGTTATTATTCATAATATGAGCGCATGATATCACTTACACTGCGAGTTTTTTTTTATACTTAGCCCAAATGCTTTGCATCTACCATTATAGGCACATAGATCCATGTGCTCTGTGCCTTATATGCTATACCTCACTGAATTACGGCCTCATTATGCCTGAAACTAACGTGTCAGGGTAGCGTGCGGTTTGCTGACCTCACTCACATTTCCAGACGTCACGGACCTCACCAATATCTGACCTCACTAATTAAAGCTGAGGTCACTGTGATGTCAAGGCTGCCGTCATGAGGCCACTTCTGCGCGCGAGTGATCCTTATATCGGCCATTTCTGCAAAACAAAAACTGGAAGCCTCTGGAAAAATGTCTAATTCTTGGTAACCAAGCTCATTTTAACAGCAGTTGCATGTGTCGTAGGCAGTGGATTCAGCCTCAGTTGATGCCATGAAATTATGTATGACCTTTCCCCAGTCATAACCGATGTCGAGCTAACCTCACCAAAGAGAAGGGAGTCCGCCGCGGTGGTTCAGTGGCTATGGCGCTCGGCTGCTGACCAAGAAGACGCGGGTTCGATCCCGGCCGCGACGGTCGAACTTCGATGGAGGCGAAATTCTAGATGCCCGTGTTTTATGCGATGTCAGTGCACGTTAAGGAACCCCAGGTGGACGAAATTTCCGGAGCCCGTCACTCCAGCGTCCCTCATAACCTGAGCAGCTTTGGGGCGTTAAACCCCATACACGACCAAACCAAAGAGAATGGAAGCTAGCTGTTTTTCAAGCGTTGGGATTTCTGTTTCCTAGCGTAACGCAAGCTGAATTAGATGGCGCGATTAACCGTGAGAACAGATTACTTCTTCCTTAAAGGGACGCTCGAAGATAAGGGATTGCGCGCTCGTCTTCAACGTCTTTCGTAGTTCCGAGCAAATTTTTCTTTACATGACAAAGTTGGCCGCAGAGGTGGCTTAGTGGATTGAGCATTCATCTCGCATGAAGGAGGAGGAGGGTTAGATCCTCGGTTCCGCCGGTTACCCACCGGTGAATCAATGGGCACATGCTTTCCCTCGCTCTGGTATTCAACTTTCTTAGGATGAAATGCATGGAAAATGGGTATTTGAGGCATTGTTGAGAAGACAGAAACACATTGTGTCATGTCAGTCTATAGCCCGAGATGCCCTTACGCCATGAAAATTCGCCCTCATCATGAACGAAGAGAAAATAGTGTCAACATAGGCCAGACCACCCTGATTTCCTGTGCCGAGTGCGCGCACAAACTAACAACATTAAAGCATAACAAACGACAGCCAAAGACACGTTGTGTCTTGAAAAGCGCCAACGTAGTTCCTCTATATAAAAGTGGCGACAAAACAAAAACTGTAAACTATAGGCCTATATCCCTAACAAGTGTCATATGCGAATGGCTAGAGCACATCGTTTACACTAATTTATTTAAGCACCTCCAGGATAACAACTTTTTTTGTCCAATGCAACATGCCTTCAGAAAGGGCTTTTCGAGCGATACGCAACTGATAGAGTTTGCTCATGATGTCGCTTTCTCAATTAACAATGGTAACCAGGTTGACTGTATATTTTTGAATTTTCGAAAAGCTTTTGATTCTGTCGCACGTAACTTATTATTAGTTAAACTGTCTACCCTCAAAGTTCCACCCACCCTGCTAAAATGGCTCGAAGCGTATCTCATCGGTAGAAAGCAACGCGTTATTCTTGAAGGTGTAAGTTCATCAGATATTGCTTTTTTATCAGGTGTTCCCCAGGGATCGGTTTTGGGCCCTCTTCTTTTTTTAATATTTATCAATGATACAGTTGACCGGGTTTCCTGCCGGGTCAGATTGTATGCTGATGATTGTTGCATCTACCGTGACGTCACTTGTCTAAGCGACTCCTATGAATTGCAAAGTGACCTCGACTCTGTCCTAGCATGGTGCAAAACATGGAACATGAGATTAAATTTTTCAAAATGTCAAGTCTGCAAATGTAGAAATAAAAAGCAACCATTACCTACCCAGTACTCTTTAGGCGACAGAAACTTATCTTTTGTTAAGAATTACAAGTACTTAGGTGTTATCTTCGCAAACAGCCTTTCTTGGAACGATCACCTAAACCATATTGCTGCCAAGGCTAGTCGTGTGTTAAACTTTTTAAAGCGCAATTTCAAGCAGGCACCTGCTGATTTGAAGGAGACACTCCACTTGACAAACGTGCGTCCCATTTTAGAGTATGGTTGTGCGACTTGGGATTCTGCAACAAAAACACTTATCGCGAACTCGAGCGAATTCAAAAACGAGCAGCAAGGTTTGTGTCCGCAAACTATGATTTCAGCAAAACCTCCTCTCAGATTTGCAAAAATTTGGGCTGGCCTTTACTGCAAGACAGACGCAAATACCTTAAACTTAAGCTATTTCACAGTATTTTTATAGGCTCAACAGGTTTGTCTAAAGATTCATACATGAAAGCTCCCAGCTACATATCCTCCCGTTTAGATTATTCTTTAAAGGTTCAAGAATACCGGTGCCGTATAAATGTCTTTAAAAACTCATTTTTTCCCAGAACAGTGCATGACTGGAATAAATTGCCGGAAGATGTTGTCTTAGCCCCGCAATCTTCTTTTGAAAATGCTCTGTCGCGACTTTTGTTGAATTAACTTTTCTTGCGTCTTTCTTGCTTTCATGCTTTCTTGCTTTCTTTTGTTATAAGTTTGCTCAGTATTGGAATGCGTTATATTTTTATTGTTTGTTTGTTTGTTTTGTACGCAGGGTCATCTGCATGACAATGTACGCTTTGCAACTGTATCCCCCCAACAAAAATGCCCTCAACGGGCGCTGTAGGAACCTGAATAAATAAATAAAGAAATAAAAAAACCTGTCCAAGAATTATAAAAGCATGTTCGACTTCACACAATCAGAATCCACTTGGTAGCAGTGTGTACATAATTTGTGTGCGAAATAAAGCAAATCAGTGCATGCTGCGCACAGAGGCCTGCATGCACGCACGCACGCACGCACGCACATATAAACATTTCTAACACACGCAAACAAATAAGGGTATTTCATGTTTTTCTTGTGCATCTATTTTAGTTATACTTCTTCTGCCCTCTATTTTTTCTAGCTGTCTACGCGATGCGCCACGCCTAATCATAACAGTTGCACAACTTAATCTTGATTATTACATCGTTTTCGCTCCTGACCGAGAATGTGCAATTTCTACTACTCCACTTCTAATTACCTAAATGTTAAATTCCAAACGTGAAGGTTATGTTGACGTAAATCGTCGCTTCTAGGCACAATCCAGCCAAGACATTAAGTGTTGCTATTTATTTCAGCATGCGCAGCATGAAAGTCTGTATACCTGATCATTTCCCTTGTCTTCCTCGGACACCTGAGCCGCAAGTGAAAAAAGCTGCACTTATTCTAGCATGTACCACTGTACTCCCAGGAAGCAAGCAATAGTTTCAGATTGTTACTGTTGTATGATTCGGGTCCTTCGGCAACAGTGCTATGGCCTCTAACATGGCGACTATTATTTTGTGTTTAAAATAATTCTGCACATATTACGTCTGAAGGAGACGGATGTTTGCTTGTAATGTTCTGCCTGGTAAATGCAAGACAGAAGGCATATAGAAAGGTTATAGACTGCGCCTTAAGATTAAGACTTTTGGCACGTGTGGTCGCTCTCTTGCACAAAACTTCGTTTACACACTGGTATGCTGGGGCGGTGTATGGGCTCTAAATTCCAGCCTTTGTGTAAGAAATACTTCTATTATGATTGATTTAAATGTGTTTTTATGCAGAGTTTATGTTCTGCATATGAGGAAGAAAGTTTTGAACATTTTGTGGCTCATCCAGTCACTTCAGCACCTGCAAGAAATTCTCGGCTCTATTATGATAACTTTAGATGTGGCAGCTTGGAATAACCCCCTTTTTCAACCATTACAGAAATACAGGCCGCAGCACTGAACAACCGGAAGTGGAGATGGAACCCTGTAACTTGAAGAGAAAACGTATCAATCTTTCGGCGAAAATCATGGAACTCTCATCGCGGCACCAAAGGCCCTGAGAAACGTTTTGCACAATCCTGACGACGAGACTGATGAGCAGTCGGTAATTTTGGTTATACCTAAAATCAGTGGTTTAGTCAAAGTAATAGGAAACATTGCTGCTGGGGCTGCAGGAGGCGTCGCTGCTGCCGCTGCCATTAAGCACGGATAAGCGTTTCTTAAAAGAGATTTGCTGTTAAGCTTGATGCAAATAAAATACCTCCCAATAAAAGCATAATCACGTTGCTTCTACTCTCATGCCTTTCACAGGCAATATATGGTGCGAGAGTTTGCACAGTGGGGCTTCCACTTATTTTAAATGTTCAAATCCTTCCTTAAACACGGAGCATCGCATGGAATTGAAATGGGAAAATTAGCTGGCTAGGATAAGATACAGTATTGCTTAAAGACAGCGTGGACATTGTGGTAGAAGACATGCCTCCATATTTTCAAACCTAATACTTTCTTAACTTTCTTTTCCAGCCACTTTTAAGCTGTTTATGTCATAAACTATACTTATGATTGAACTCACCCTCTCCTCAACTTACCGACCCGAAAATGTGAAACATTGGCCTTTAGCAAACTTTGCCTGCTTTTTCAAAATGAAGGCCTAGGAAGGGGTGGACGACAGTATGACCGACTTCTTTGGTTTCTATGGCGGTATCGAAAAAGCAGAGAACAGAGAACAGCATGTCAAATTGGGACCGCCGAGGCAAACAATAAACGACCGCCAGAACCTAATGCAGACCTTGGCGATTGGTAGCTTCTGAGCCGCGGTCGTTTCTCGATGCGAGTTGACAGCATGGTAACCCTTTGCCACCGCTCCTCCAACTTCTGGTCGCGCTCCGGCTCTTCGAGGCTGGGCTCTCCCAAATTGCGGCCGATAGTATGGTTGGCACTTCTGAGCCTACAGTGTCGCCGGTTATTGGATGAGTATAGCAAAGGATCGCCGAAATTGTATCCCCCGCTCTCGTGAAGCTAGCAATGCTGCGTAAGCCCCTGCACTAATGCGAGAAGTTTACCTCATCGCAACGGTGCCCGGCATGACAGGCTGGTTTGACAGACCTCATGTGCTAATGAAGAGCACGGAAGTTCGATGCCCCGCATTCAGGGACGGAAATTTTGTAGAGTGAGAAATTTTAAGCTACTAGGCCTATTATGGACATATCGAAGGTAACGGTAGGTTGTTCCGGTGGGCAGCGGAATATTTCGTTTAAAGTTTTTCCATCGCTCCAATCGACCAGTTCAGAACTCCAAAGATCAAAGTGCAAATGCTTTAGACGACAGTAAAAACATGCAAGAACATCGACGAGAGATCTATGAATATATTGATTGCTTAAATGACAGCTCAAATTCTTACCTGTTCAAAAATGTTTTTGCCCAGACTGGCTATGCAATCGGAGGAAAGAAAATGTCTCCATCACTGCACAGGTCAGTGCACATCTCATGGAGAGTGCAGATTATTGTCAGTTAAACCGTAAGAACCCCCACCGCGGTAGCTCAGTGGTTAGGAAGCTTGACTACTGAGACTGGAGATGCTGGCCCAAACCGAGTCGCTGCGGCCGCGTTTTGATGGAGGCAATCGAAAAGCGCCAGTGTACTGTGCGATGTCAGTGCACGTTAATGAACCCCTGGTGATCGATATTTCTATCGCGCCCTCAGCTGCGGCGCCCATCTTAGCTGATATCTCCACGGGGCGTTAAATTTTATATAAAATACCGTACCGAACCGCGTTGACATCGACCGAGAATACACATTGTAACGGGAGAGTCTGACACCTTTCGAAAATGCAGTTATACAAAGAGTTGTAATGGTGCAGTTGTTAGCGTACATGCCTCGACTACGTTAACTGCACAGTACATTATGTTAACTGCGAAGTACAGGTAAACTCATTCTAACATCGGGTACAAAGGCATAAGAAGTGTGCCACAAAATAAACAAATCTCAATTTATCAAGCTAATTTCTTTTAACCACTTCTGTTCGCTCATCATCATACTGTTGTGTTCCACACAAACAGTGCAAGCCTGTGCGAAAATTTCACGGTGATCACGTTCTTCGATAGTCAGTTTTTCTCATAATATGCAGAGAAAGCGGTGCAGCACATTTTTTATTTTTCGCTTTTTTTTTCTCGCAAACGCACAGCATGGCCTAATATCGAAATGTTTGCATCTTCATGTCCAATCTCAAATCACTGCGGGACCACATTTGCAGTTTCATGATTTTGTTGCTAGCTGTACTGAAGCAGCTCACAACTCACGCGTCTTTGATAACAGCAATACCGGTGTACAGTATTAGAGTGCCAGCATGCCTGGCCTATTTCTTGGAGACCAAGGATATGCCAGCCGCTCATACCTGATGATCTAAACGGCCAGCAGTCAGTGCACTCCACAAGCATGCTGATGTGCTCAACAACATACTTCGCTGCTAGGTTGGTTCAAGAATTTTATGTGAAAAAGTATATGCGTAATATATATATATATATATATATAAGCAAACAAGGGAAGGGGATGAGGGGCTCGTTATAAATATGACAGAAGCCAACAGCCACAGAAACCAAGGGGCACAGGGGAATTTTTTTTAAGTTATTTATTTTGTGGTGTTGATCAATTTAGAATATTACTGAATATGTTATCGTTTAAAGATAACTGATTAGAAAAGCAGAAGAAAAAACAACCACCTGCCGCCGGTGGGATCCGAACCCACGAACTCCGAATTACGCGTCCGGTGCTCTACCTCTGAGCTACGGCGACGGCTGTCAATTCTTCTGCTTTCGGGGGTATTTATGTTTACAAGTAACCTAACCTTGAGAGTGTTCATCAGCGCCACCCACGTTCACAAGCGGCGGACGTAGAACGTCCTGAGTTACCGCAGGTGTGACGTAGAACGTCATCGAACTGAGAGGGTGGAAGCTGCGTGAGAACCCTCTTATGCTTCCTAAGGCGTCAAGGCTGCCAGAATCGAGGCCCTCGCTAAGCAATTAAGCAAACAAGGGAAGGGGATGAGGGGCTCGTTATAAATATGACAGAAGCCAACAGCCACAGAAACCAAGGGGCACAGGGGATTTTTTTTTAAGTTATTTATTTTGTGGTGTTGATCAATTTAGAATATTACTGAATATGTTATCGTTTAAAGATAACTGATTAGAAAAGCAGAAGAAAAACAACCACCTGCCGCCGGTGGGATCCGAACCCACGACCTCCGAATTACGCGTCCGGTGCTCTACCTCTGAGCTACGGTGACGGCTGTCAATTCTTCTGCTTTCGGGGGTATTTATGTTTACAAGTAACCTAACCTTGAGAGTGTTCATCAGCGCCACCCACGTTCATAAGCGGCGGACGTAGAACGTCCTGAGATACCGCAGGTCTGACGTAGAACGTCATCGAACGGAGAGGGTGGAAGCTGCGTGAGAACCCTCTTTATGCTTCCTATGGCTTCAAGGCTGCCAGAACCGAGGCCCTCGCTAAGCAATTAAGCAAACAAGGGAAGGGGTATGAGGGGCTCGTTATAAATATGAAAGAAGCCAACAGCCACAGAAACCAAGGGGCACAGGGGATTTTTTTTTAAGTTATTTATTTTGTGGTGTTGATCAATTTAGAATATTACTGAATATGTTATCGTTTAAAGATAACTGATTAGAAAAGCAGAAGAAAAAACAACCACCTGCCTATATATATATATATATATATTCGATGGCGTTCTACGTCACAGCTGCGGTAACTCAGGACGTTCTACGTCCGCCGCTTATGAACGTGGGTGGCGCTGATGAACACTCTCAAGGTTAGGTTACTTGTAAACATAAATACCCCCGAAAACAGAAGATTTGACAGCCGTCGCCGTAGCTCAGAGGTAGAGCACCGGACGCGTAATTCGGAGGTCGTGGGTTCGGATCCCACCGGCGGCATGTGGTTGTTTTTTCTTCTGCTTTTCTAATTAATTAGCTTTAAGCGATAACATATTCAGTAATATTCTAAATTGATGAACACCACAAAATAAAAAATAAATTAAAAAAAATCCCCTGTGCACCTTAGTTTCTGTGGCTGTTGGCTTCTTTCATATATATATATATATATATATATATATATATATATATATATATATATATATATATATAGTCCTTTTTGACGATATATAACAATGAACACTAACAATACACGGAATTGTGTCATTGCTGTTGTCCAGCAATTTGTTTGCATTCTTACATATTGATAAATTTAAATTGAACTGCTTCACTCAGCACATGTTACTCTAGATCAGCCTCCAAGCAAATAATTCACAAACATGAGAGAGCATTGTACGCGTCCCCTCTTCCTTTTCTGCGCCATCATTGCCCAAAAAACACTACTTCTTAAATGAACAAAAACTGCAAAACGCAATCCGTTCTCTTAATACGACAATTCAATAATTTCCTTTTCCTAGTGCAGGTATAAGAAGCCTCAGATAACAAGGAACACTGACGAAAGAGCTTTTCACAATCGGAAGAGGGGGTTCCCTTGTTTGCTAATGGCACTTGAGGTAGGGACAACGCCCGTTGTCATAACAGCATTCGCTGCTCTGAACTACCTAGGCCGGCTACACAATAAGCAATGTCCGCCAGAGCCAGAGCAGCATATTCATCAAAACCACGACCAGCCCACTAGTCAGCTGTAGTTATCTGATCAATTTATAGCCCGTACAAGGCTGGTCAAGCTGCACTTAGCGCGAAGGAATTTTGAAGCCAATCCTCAGAAAACTCCAGAATCTGGAAGCCCGATGAACATGAGCCAGCTTGATTTCCTCATTGGCGCCCTCTTTTCGCGCTCTGCCACAATTGCTGAGTATTGACCAAATCCTGACGGTGTGGTCTCGCTGGAATTCCTCACACTAAAAAGACAACCTTGCCCTAAACATGACGTACAGACGCCATTCGTGCGGTTGTGGCTGACGATGTGCCCAGAGGGACTAAAAACGTGGGTCGTATCCAGAAGCAAAAGACAGAACTGTTTCCTACACAATTTGAATTCAAAAACCAGATCTTAAAGTTTTGCTAGTAAACTGACACAGCGTAACAGGATTCATGGTATGTGGTGTAGCGCAGAATGGGACAAAGAACAGGGGAACAGGAAACAGGTAGCCTAACAGGAAAGGTAGGTAAGTACTGACGACTACCTCATGGAAAGGTGTATGCTACAGAGAAGGGTCTGTGGCGTGTGAAGAAGACCCCGCCTTATGGATGATAAAAATACCGTCGCATTACGTCGCATCGTGTTTAACCGCCCGTCGAACGCTTTCTGTATGCTTCCGTCACATGAAGGCGGTTTTCAGGTTCCTTTAGCGCTCAGTTGTCATTAACGGCTTCGCTTACGAACCCATTACCGAGATAAAAACGACATTTTCGATCCACCACTGAAGGTGTTCGCGTTCAATGTTTCTAGAGACTGCAAGCAGTCTAATAAATCAATTGAGCAAACTGCCAATCCTGTAAAAAAGTTCAAAGAATGCAAACGGAGCTTTCTGTCAGCTCGAACAGAGATAAAGCTGGAACGAAAACGTATACTCGAACGTGTGTCTTGAAGACAATTCTCCCTTCTCTAAGTGGAGCGAAGAAACTGCAAAAGCCCCTCTCGATCTGAGTGTTGAGTCGTTTCAGGGCAAACTGCGAACTCAAAAACCAAATAACATAAATCTCCTTATGTCACTTTAGGTAGGCACAGTTCGCTCAGGGCGGAAACGGTACTCGCTGCGACTGACCGCATAGTTATGCCTCTAATTCTGCAAGTGGGCCGGAAATGCGAAAATGGCGCTGCTAAGGATTGACTTCTTTAGTTCATTTTGTTAGCGAAATGCGTCAGCCGTATCCCTTAAGGTTGCGGCTATATATACTTCTCATTTGAAAGAAAAAAGGGGGATAAAATCTGATGCATGTCACCCATGCCACCGCCGGACAAATTTGTTTTTCCGACATGGGGTACTCATGTTTTCGAGTCAAAAGAAAACGGGTCACCTTAATAAACTACCTTGTCTTGGACAAGGAAAACTAGGGATCTGTTGTTTTTCGCAACTTTTTTTTTCTCTTTTTGTGCGCGTTGTTCTGTTTTTGTGCAAGGGTGCACGTATTGCACCCTTGAACAATTTCGCTGCGCCCAAAAAACGGCATGAATGTCATATTTTCGGGTCGCCTTCTCAACAAATATAGGTTAGTATGTGTACAAATGGCATCTACACTAGTCTCGCCTGTGACCCTATATATATTCAGCCGGCAGCTTTGCATTTTCGTCTAACTCCTTTTTTCCGGGTGCTCAGCAACACATGCCGCTGTACAAGTCAGCTAGCCGATAATATGAAGTCGCAGAACCAGCAGTCTCAACATCGAGGTCATTTTATTCGAGAAAATTTGATCAGGACACTCTTAACATCTTGAGATGTTTCCATGTGTACTATGTTAGAAATAATGCAGAATTAGAATGTAAATACTAGGCGGAAGTGTTTCTGAGAATCGACTTTTTCGCCTAAAGAGATGCATCCAGGCATGTGAGCGGTTGGTAAGCCCAATGTTATTGGGTGGATTGCGTATCTCGAGATACCGATCTAGGACTTAATAAGCGACCTGTAGCCCAATAGTGCCTTTTTAAGGCACTAAAATTCTGTTCACTAGTCATCAATTTCCTTAGACACCACTCCTGAAAGAAAATTAAAGACCTCATAAATAGCCCGAAGTCTTATCGACAAAGGCGTCATCAGAGCGCGCAAATTTGCGCAGAATTTGCGTCAAATTTGCGTCAAAATGCTCACATCAGAGAGAGCATTTTGACGGCGTCGGCCACGCCGTCAAAATGCTCGGCTGTGGCCTGCGCCGACAAAGCAACAATTGCATGCCAGCTTTCTCTGCGTGTGCGCTCGGCGCGGTTTTGATTGGTGGCGCTCAATCTAAGTACCGGGTGAGTGAAATGGATGAGTGAAACGCGTTTTCGTCTAATCTTTTCACATCGAATTTTCAAAGTGCCGTAGCTTTCCTTTGCATGCTCCGATTTAAATAATTCTTTTTGCACTGGCCTCAGGAACGCATGATAAATTGATTCAGCGATATCAATCCGACCGAGGAATACACTGCAGTGCCCTTTTAAGAATTTCTAGAATGTAGCTACCCCCGGCGCTGTGGCCCAACAAATTAGCCTGTTTTGACGAGAAATGTGCACTGAGGACAGTGCTTTGCCTGCAAGCTTCTCGACAGCGCATATATTTTGGCGCGAAATTCAAATTGAATTTCGAAATTCAAAAACAGATATGGACATGATTTACCATGGGCTACACTCCTCTCAATAATTAAGTAGCATAAGAGTAATATACTTAAAAAGTTAATTTTCAATATTAGTTAACGATCCTGCTAGTTGACACGTCTTAACTGTATTCTGATGTACTACACCGCTGAATATACTAAGCAGAAAAAGCGCCCTTTTACCTCAAAAAGGTTTTTAATAATCTGTAACGTCTTCGGTGACACACCCTGTATATGGGCCAAATACATGTATCATTTATTGTGCCTACTCGGAGCCGTAATGCGTGTAAGATGAAAGTGTAACAAAAATGTTTGCCTTTAAAGGCAAACTTTTTAGCGCACAGTCGGCTATTGATCCTCGTTCTCTAATTAATCGACGGTAGAGCGAGCAGGTTTTTCTGCGGCGCAGACTTAATACCTAACGCGACCGTCTCGGCCCGTGAGGATATCGACCGTCTGTGGTCTCAGTAAACATCCTTGCCGTGCTTGCAACAGGCACGATGCGACCATAGACAGCGTCAACGGGGAGCTTAACGCGTGCATATCCCATTGTGACCGGAAGTATTTACTGAAATCTTCAACGCACTTCTGCTGAAAGCAACGCACAATAGATTTTTGTATTTATTCGCTTGTGCACGTCGGTGCCACTTCGGAAAGACAGAGGACTGAAGAGGCTCTACTGTGTTAAAAATGAAGCTTAAAGTCGAAAACAGTTGTTCCTTTTCAGTGCTACGCTATGGCGTGATACACGTCATTGATGCTTCTTATTCAGCCCTACGTTATGTAAAAATGCATACTTCAGAAACATAGAAACGCCCGCCCTACCTGGAAAGTGCATTTGATGTACCGAAGGAAGACTCTTTAATACTTTGTGAGACAGATAAGGCCCCAGTTCCTTTCCTCAAAAACCCATTTAACTTCGTGCTATCTCATCAATATCTCCTCGACAGACTTTCAAGGTTCGCTATGGTATTGTCAAGAAGCAGAAGACGACAGTGGCGAGGAGCAGAGCGCTCGCACTAGGCCGGCGACTGTTATTATTATCTTTTTGCCATCGTGCATCAAGCCTCATTTTACGGCTGGTCTCGAAGTAACAATATAGACCCTAAAAAACCAAAAACATTTAGCTCATCGCGGCTGTCCTAGGT
The DNA here is from genome assembly GCF_055824585.1 of Amblyomma mixtum. Lineage (NCBI taxonomy): Eukaryota > Metazoa > Arthropoda > Arachnida > Ixodida > Ixodidae > Amblyomma > Amblyomma mixtum. The sequence continues at coordinate 74,832,972 of NC_143012.1, read as the reverse complement.
CAAGAAAATGAGTGCTGAAATTCTACAACATATAAAAATTAAGAGGCTGTGCAAAACGTTTGAAAGGCCTTTATTTATTGTAACGCTGAATATCCACCAGGCAATGATACACAGCACGGATACTGCGCTAAATGTGGTTCGCTGATCGAAGCGGCTTCGAACATAGCCTAGCGAGAGGGGGAAGAACTTTTCTTATAACAGACCTGTGGTCCGTTCCCGACGCTAGTGACGCGGCATAAGTGGAGGCAAGAGCGCCCACCCTCTCCCAAACTCCAAGCTGCGCCCGCAAGTGATGCAAGGAAGCGTGACGGCCGCTGGGACGATGAACGTTATCAGTAATCGGCTGCGTGGGTCACAGATCAAACCATTATCTCACTTACCTAGTGTTCCGCGTGAATGCAGACGGAAGTTTTTGCTTACAAAGTGGTAGAATTGCAGGAGCGCCAGGATATCTCCGATGCCCGTTAAAGCATAGAAATCTAAATGTCAATTAAAATTCTATAATATTTGCCCAGAGGTATTCACCCCAGCTTCTAAAGGCTGCTCATCGTCCAAACAGTGATATTATAATGGTTTCCGGAAGAAGCTTGCATGGGAGAACCCTTCCGGCATCTGGAAAAGTGAAATAATTTAGTTTGCCACGGAATGCAATTGTTTGCATTAAACTATCGGCGTGGATGAAATTATTCATAAAATATAATATCAAAGAGAAAGGGCAATGACATATGAGTTACTGAGCTATGCGAAAGATTCCCGACGCTGCGCCATACCTCGTTACAGCAGTTGCTTGCAAAACTACTGCCCTCTCACTCTCCCGTGGAGCTATAGAAAGTGTCTCGAATGCTTTACAGACGAACTTTAACCTGATTGTGTTGTTGTTATCCACGAGGGGGCGGAAAGTGTCATTGAGATAGCTGGCGTCCAGTACCATTTTAATACATTCACAAAAGGAAACTGCTCATAATGAAGAAACTAAACCAGTTTTGCGGCCTCTCGCAAGTAGTAACAACCATGTGCAACTAATAAGTGGAATATCAATTTTATCGACCACACCCCATGCCTGCGCTCAATAGAGATCGAAGAGCCTCTACAAATTACTCGTTCTTGCTCGCCATTTGCCTTTTCTTAGTATAGGGTTGCCGATTAATAAGAACAGACTAAAATACTAAAGCTCTGCCATTACCCATCATTCAAATTTTTTCTGCTCAACAAGGAGTACTTCAGCCAGGTGAAGATTATTTTATTCAGAAAAAACTGACAATATTTCTCAGTTCAACACTGTGCCCATTTTGAGGTAAACAAATTTAAGGTGCTTGAAAATCTTTCTCAATGCCTACGAGGGTTTCCAGGGTTGCGGTTAGTTGCATCCTCACTTCAGCGCCTCCCCTTGCGGCAGAGGCGACAAAGCAGCTCTACCACAAATGCGCATGAAGCTGTGCCGCAACCGATCTCATAGGCGTACATGCAATCATAAAACGGCATGTCAAACGACACCAGAGGTCTCTTGTCCGGGGCCACCGGAGTTATCGTTGCAGCTTTCGCAGCGATGATACCATGTTCTTCCAAGGCCAAAATCAGCCGCCGGTGCTTGTGTCTGCATGAGAATGCATAACATTCAGCCCAATAAAGTCTTCCCTAAGTTGTTTATTTACGGAACACGTGCAGGTGTGTGTGAAAAGCGTCGTAAGTGCCGCCTCGTGCATACTGTACCGACGTATCCTTATTGAGATGTTCCGTTCGAGCGGTGCATACAGAAATATAGAAATAACGAGTTCGTGCGGTAGGATAAATATGCTCAGATCACCTATCTGGGGCCAAGGATTCGGAAAACTACTCTGACTTACATCGCATTTCAATAAAAGCTACTGATCTATTTAACACACTACGTAGTCCTCTGTACTATCAACAGATAATTGAAAACAATGGTGCCATCGGGTGCCAAAAGGAACAGAGGATTTAATCAGAAATGACTGGAACATATTCAAAGATTACTGTAGTTTTAGCACCTTCATGAATCATTTCTTTACTGTCCTCCAGATTAGTTTGAAATCTGCTTGAAAAAAAATCGTACAAGCTACTATTTTTAACCATAAAAAGACTGCGTGTGTTCATGCTAGCTCATACGCTTAACACGGACCACCAGCAGCTTAAATATGAAATGTTTCGACTGGTGCTCATTTTTCCCTTGAATTTATTCTAACTCAACTGTAAGAACTGCCGCACTTATTTATCGCCGGACGAGGGAACGCACGGGTAGAGAGAGTACGTTGTTCATAATGAGAGAGGCAAAGATCAAGACAACGCGAACACTCTGCGCGTCTGCAATATTTAAAACGCGAGAATTCAAATATGCCGACTGCTGTGTCTACGCTGTCAAAGAAGCACCGAAAAAACCGAGCGACAAAAGAGATATAGCAAGAAACACTCTGAGTGGGGCATACACAGACAAGGTGTTCGAATTTTTATTGTAGCAACACAATAGACTGCTTGCTCTGGCGTCAACATGCATGTTTCGTCAGCTGGTATCTGCCTTTTCGACTTCCTTTATAACTCGCTAAGGGTGTTTAAATATAAATGGTTAAATATAACCTCCTTGCAGTTGCTTGCAGCACTGCTGCCCTCTCACTCGCCTGTGGAGTTACACAATTTGTTTGAAATGTTTTGTTAACGAACTTTAAATAGCTTGTCTTCCTGTTATCCACTAGGGGGAGGAGAAAGCGATGCAGATGGCTGACATGCAATACTAATTTAAAACACTTACAAAAGAAAACTGCTCGTAACGAAGCAGCTAAAGCAATTTTATGGTATCTCGCAAGTAATACCAACAAAGTAGAAGTTATAGCCGGGACATCTATAATATGAACAACGACCCCATTGTATCCGTTCGATAGACAGCGAATGGTCCCAAAAAGCATTCGTTCACGCTGGCTTTCTGGCTTTTCGTCAGATATGATGTCCGTTTAGGAATAAAAGGCAAGTAGTAAATCTGTGCCATTACCCATCATTCAATTTCTTTTCTGCCCAGGAAGGGCTAGCACAGCCAGTTCAAGATTATTTTAATCAGGAAAAAGGGACAATATTTGCGAGTTCAACACTGTCCCCATCGTAAGGTGAACAAATTTCAGGTGCTCGGAAATCTTTTACGAAGTCTACGAGGGTTTCGAGGTCTCCGGTTAGTTGCAGCACCACTTTAGCGCCTTACCTTGCGGCAGAGAGAACTGAGCACCTCTACCACTAATCCGAAAGAAGCTATGCCACAGCCGACCACATAGGCGTACATGTAATCATAGAACGGCATGTCAACCGACACCATAAGACTCTTGTCCGGGGCCACCGGAGTTAGGCTTGCAGCTTTCGCAGCAGTGACACCATGCTCTTCCAGGGCCAAAATCAGCCGGCGGTGCTGGTGTCTGCATGAGAACGCAATAAATTCAGGCCAACAAAGTCTGCCCTAAGTTGTTTAGTAACGGAACACGTGCACGTGTGTGCAAAATAAGTGTTAAGTGCCGCCTCATTAAAACTTTACCGACACACCCTTATTGTGACGTTTCGTTCGAGCGATGCATACAGAAATATGGGAATAACGAGTCCATGTAGTACGAGAAATGTGCAGAAATAAAAATCCGCACACCAAGTTAGGTATGTTAGGCCACTTGATACGCGATGAAAATAGAGTACCGGGCGTAATACGAAACGTGGAGGATAACGAAAAGGGCTCAGCTTAAGTTAAGAATAGCGGGGGGAGCAATGGTTTGGCTTATGGTTTATGTGGGATTAACTTCCCAAAGGAACTGAGGCTGAGGTTTTACGACCGAGTAACATTTATCACTTAGTTTGCCAGTCAAGTGAGGAAAGGAGCATTACCTGATATGGAGCCACTAGGGTTTATTGTCCCACAGCAACTGAGTCTTTAAGATAATGATAAGCATTTAATAATATTGTCACGTTGTAGTGACGGCAGTCCAGTGGTCAGGAAGGCAGCAACAATACTTGCAAACGAAGCTCCATTGGCGTCCATATCGAGACACGATCACCCGGTTTGTAATGTGTTTCTAGTCGGCGCGTAGCGTTGGGCGTCGGTGTGCTGCTGGTCTTTAATGCCAAGCCGCGCAAGTCTTCAGGCTTCATCGGCGCGATGACGGCAGGCGGCGACGTCTAGGTTGTCTTCTTCGGAAACGTGCGGGAGCATTGCGTCGAGTGTTGTCGTGGGCTTCCTGCCGTATACAAGCTGGAACGGGGTAAACCTGGTTGTCTCCTGCACGGCAGTGTTATAGCCGAAGATCACGTAGGGCAGAATGGAGTCCCACGTCTTGTGTTCGGCGTCTCTGTACATGGAGAGCATGTCTGCGATGGTCTTGTCCAGCCGCTCTGTGAGTCCGTTGGTTTGCGGATGATGGGCAGCTGTCCTCCGATGGCTTGTCTGACTAGTTTAAAATGGCTTGCGTCAGCTCCGCTGTAAACGCCGTTCCTTTGTCTGTGATGAGAACATCGGGGGCGCCGTGTCGCTGAAAAATTCGTTCGACAAAAAATTTTGCGACTTTTGTTGCGGTAACACTACGCAACGCTTTTGCTTCGGCGTAGCGCGTCATGTGGTCGGTGGCCACGATGATCCACTTGTTACCTGATGGTGAAATAGGAAAGGGGCCGAGGAGGTTCATCCCTATTTGCTGAAAGGGCTTAGTTGGCGGTGGTGTGGGGTTCAGGAGCCCGCCTGGTCTAGTCGGAGGCGTTTTGCGTCGCTGACACTCACGGCACGTTCTCACGTAATGGGAAACAACGGCAGGTAGCAGCGGCCAACAGTACTTCTCCTGGATGCGGTGCAACATGCGAGAAATCCCGAGCTGCCCTGCAGTCGGCTCGTCATGACATGCCTTCATAATTTCTTGCCTGAGATTTTTGGGCACAACAAGAAGATGCACTGTCCTGTCGGGCGCGAAGTTCTTCAGAAGGGCATTATTGTGAAGGACTAAGGACGAAGGACGACAGTTGCCGCTTGATCCCTGAGGGAGGCGATGCGGTCTTGCCTTTAAGATAATCAACTAGTCTTTGCAACTCAGGATCCGAGCGCTGCTGCTGCGCGAAACTGCTGGCGCTTACCGGTCCTAAGAACGAGCCGCCGTCCTCCTCTTCCGGTGCTGCGTTGACGGGGGCTCGCGAAAAGCAGTCTGCGTCGGAATGCTTGCGGCCAGATTTGTAGACTACAGTGATGTCGAATTCTTGGAGGCGCAGCCTCCAACGAGCAAGGCGGCCGGAGGGATCTTTTAGATTGGTTAGCCAGCAGAGAGCATGATGTTCGCTCGTAACCTTGAATGGTCGTCCATACAGGTAGGGGTGAAATTTCGACCTGACCCAAGTAATGGCGAGACATTCTTTCTCGGTGGTCGAATAGTTGGCCTCGGCTTTAGACAGTGAACGGCTAGCGTACGGGATAACTTTCTCCTGTCTACCATTTTTCTGATTGAGGACCGTTCCTAAGCCCACACTGCTTGCATCGGATGAATTTCGGTTTCGTCGTTTTCATCAAAGTGCCCGAGCAGAGCAGGGGACTGTAAGCGGCGCTTCACCTCTTTCAAGGCTTCCACTTGCGGCGTATCCCGTTTAAAAGGCACGTCAGCCTTGTTAAGTTGGGTCAAAGGTTCAGCGATGCGCGAAAAGTTCTTGACGAATCGCCGGTAATAGGCGCACAATCCAAGAAATGTGCGTATAGGTTTCTTGTCATGAGGCTGTGGAGACTATGCGATCGCAGCCGTCTTCTGGGGGTATGGGCGAACTCCATCCTTGCTTACGACGGGACCAAGGAACAGCAGCTCCTCGTAGGCAAAGTGACACTTCTCTGGTTTCAGTGTTAGGCCTGAAGACTTGATTGCTTCCAGCACTATCCGAAGCCTCCTGACGTGGTCATGAAAGCTTGAGGAGAAGACAATAACATCATCTATGTAGATTAAACAAATCTGGCACTTCAAGCCTGCGAGCACCGTATCCATTACTTGCTGGAACGTCGCTGGGGCAGAGCAGAGGCCGAATGGCATCGCCATCAACTCGAAGAGCCCCTCTGGTGTGATGAACGCAGTCTTTTCGCGATCTCTATCGTCGACTTCAATTTGCCAGTAGGCGCTCTTCAGGTCCATCGATGAAAAGTACTTAGCGTTGCATAGCCGATCCATTGTGTCTTCGATGCGGTATAGAAAGTAGACATCCTTCTTCGTAATGCTGTTCAGGCGGCGGTAATCGGCGCAGAAGCGAAGGGTGCCGTCTTTCTTTCTCACTAGGACGACTGCGCTTCAGGGCCCCTCGATGGCTGTATGACGTCGTCACGTAGCATTTCCTCTACTTGCTTGCGGTTCCAGCGGCGATACGTATTAGGGGCTCTGTCGCAGTGGTCGGGCGTGTTCGTCTATGTCAATGCGGTGCTTGGCATGCCGGGTTCGTCGCACATTCGATGCCGATGAGAAGCAATCGCTGTATTTCTGAAGAAGACTGCGTATTTGTTCTTGTCTGCTGCGGGGTAATGCTGGGTTGATATCAAACGTGGGTTGTTGGCCTTGGTCAGGTGGTTCTACGGGTTGGTCGGGGAAGGCAAATATGTCCTTGATATCTGCCAGCTCGTCGAGAAAATCAATCGTCGTACCTTTGTTTAGATGCCAGTATTCTTCAGTGAAGTTAGTTGGCAGCACTTGGGCTTGACCATTCCGGATTTGGACGACTCCCCTTGCGACTACCAGTCGTTGATTAAGGAGTAACTGCCTGTTCCCCTCGACGACGCCTTCGGTATTTTGGGCGACTCTTCTTGCGACGCCCAGTCCTCGATTCAGGAGGAACTGGGTGTTCCCCTGGACGACGCCTTCGGTAGTTTCGATGTCTCCAGTACCTATGCAGGCGACGACACTTGATTGGGGCGGCGCGCTCAATGCTTCATCGATGACGTTTAAGGCAACGTGATGAGTCGCTCTGATCGCAGCAGATATGGCCTTGTCCGTGGAATGCTTGATCGACTTAAATCTAAGGTCGATGATCGACCGAAATTTATTCAGGCAGTCCATTCCCAAAATCACGCCTCGCGAGCATTTCTGTAGGACCTGGAAGTTTGTAGCATAGGTTCGCCCATTTACTGTAACTCTCGCGGTGCAGCGTTCTGACTGCGTAATAAGGTTACCACCTGCGGTGCGGATCTGTGGGCCACCCCAAGTTGTTGTCACTTTCCTGAGTCGGACAGCGAGTGGCCCGCTCATGACAGAGTAGTCATCTCCTGTGTCGACCAAGGCAGTAACCCCGTGACCGTCGACCGATACTTCAGGGTCACTTGTTCGCGTTCTCGTATTACAGGTTGTCTTCGGTGTACGATCTCGGCTTTGTCGAGTAGTGAGGCTGCGTTGGGCGTACACCGACGTTACTTCTCTGGGCGATAATAAAAGCTTCAAGTCTGGCGGCGTCGTCGTGGTCGTCGGTGTTGTCGTCGTAGCTGAGGCATGGTCTTGCGTTTTCGTCGATGGAGGATATTTGTTCTTGCGCTCAGAAGCAACCTCACCTCCAGAGCCTGCTTTATTCAGTTTAACCTCCGGGGACTGGGGGAGCGCCCACGCTCTGCATAGCCTCGGCTAGGAGATACATAGCGCGGTGACGATGACGACGGAGAACGCGATACGCGGGTCGGCGATGAGTATTCTTCACGATGAAAGAACTCCTCGATTTCGGCTGGTCGCTGGCCGGATCGGGTTCGAGGGGCGCCGTAAGAAAGCCCTCGGATGCCCGTTCTCCTGTATGGGTAGTAGCGCAGAATGTGACCGGCTTCGCCACAGAGGAAGCTTAGTGGGCGGCGCTGGTCGGGAGTTCTCCACTCGTCGCATTTCCTCGGCTGTATGCGACGCTCGGAGGACGGGCGGGTTGGGGCGAAAGGGCGGCGGCCCAACGCAGCTGGCTGAGGGCGATAGGGGCTTGGGTGCCACCGTCGAGGTGCAGCACGGCTCACTACTGCGGCGTAAGTCATAGCTGGAGGCTCCAGCGGCTGCGACGTTGTCGGCGTCACACCTAAGACCTGTTGAACTTCGTCCCGGATGACGTCAGTGAGTGATGTAAGCTGCGGCTGCGTTCCTGTTGGCAGCAATCGTCGGAGCTCTTCTCGCACAACTTCACGTATAACCACCCGCAGGTTATCGTTGTTAGTGACGTCCAGGCAGCTTGCTGACGAAACGCGCTGCTGGCGGTCATACTTGCGGGCTCTGGCATCAAGAGCTTTTTTTCCATGTTGGATGCCTCTTCGACGAATTCCGCGACGGTTTTCAGT